>NW_003852406.1:4578925-4580717 GCF_000181295.1 Otolemur garnettii | reverse complement strand
AAAAAAAAAAAGAATTACCAAACACTGAAGGGGTCACTGGGCTACAGAAAAATCTCCAAGTTGTTTAAATTCGTGAGAAATCCCCAAGTTGTTTGTGTTGGCTGGTTGAAGTTGAAACATAAAATAATGAAAAAGAAAAGGTGGAATTTGGTTTTTTTCTTAAACACAGGGGCATGTAAGTATAGGAATTTAAAATTAGCATAGTATATTTCTTTATAATATAATCATTACTTTTTGAAAAATACAAAGTATAGGCTTGCTTAGAAAAAGGAAAGAAAAAAGTATATAAAATAGAAGTCACCTTCCTATAACATTCCTATTCCCCACAGAGAAATCGAGTTTGACATGTGGTATGTAGCGTTCTAAGCATTTTCTATGTTTTTATTTATTTATTTATGTATTTGCTTATTTTTTTAAGAGACAGAGTCTTACTTTATTGCCCTTGGTAGAGTGCCATGGCATCACAGCTCACAGCAACCTCCAACTCCTGAGCTTAGGCAATTCTCTTGCCTCAGCCGCCCGAGTAGCTGGGACTACAGGCACCCACCACAATACCCAGCTATTTTTTTGTTGCAGTTTGGCCCTGGCTGGGTTTGAACCCACCACCATATGGGGCCGGTGCCCTACCCGCTGAGCCACAGGTGCCACCCATTTTCTATGTTTTTATACATCTATCCAATCACAGGTACATCTATGCTTTTCCCATATAAGTGGATTCTACTCTTGTTTTGAAACACAGGTCTTATTTGCCATTAAGGATATTTTTTCATGTTGGTAAATACTATTCATCTCATCCTTACAAAGAGCTGCGTGGTATTCCACTGTGAAGGACTGTAATATACTGAGTCAGGCCCTAGTGACTTACTATTACTTTGCTTTCCACTTCCACACTTCTAAACAATGCTGCAGTGAACTTCCCTTGCACACACAGTCTATCTTGGGCATTTCTGCAAGTGTGCTTATAGGGCAAATTATAGCTGGGTCAAACAGTAAGCATGTACCAGATTGTGACATATTACCAACTTACCCACAAAGGTTATGACAATTTTTACTCCTGTTAACAGTTGTTTGAGTGTAACTGTTTTCCTTCTCTAGCCAAATGAAATGTTTTTCATATATATATATATTTTTTTTTTTTTTTTTTTGAGAGTTTTACTCTGTCACCCTGGGGTTGAGTGCCATGGCGTCGTATCTCATAGCAACCTCAAACTTCTAGACTCAAGTGATCCTCATGCCTCAGTTTCCCTAGTAGCTGGGACTACAGGTACCCAACACATGTGGCTAATTTTCCACTTGAGTAGAGAAGGGTCTCACTCTTGCTCAGGCTGGTCTCGAACTCTTGAGCTCAAATAATCCACCCACCTTAGCCTCCCAGAGTTCTAGGATTATAGGCATGAACTACCTCTCCTGGCCCAAATGAAATATTATAGATTTTTTTAATGTTTGATACATTTGGCAAAAATTTAAACTTATATTTATTTAATTCATTTAATTTGCATTTCTCAAATAATGATGAGAACAATTAATTTTCTTATGTATTTATATTTCTTTTTCTATTTTGTTTTTTTGGGAAACTACCAACTCATGCTAGTTGCCCATTTTTCTACCAGTCTACAGTTTGTTTTTTTAAATTGATTTTTAAAATTGATTTGCCCTTTGTCAAATGTTCTGAAAATACTTTGCTTGGTTTGTCTTTTGACTTTCTTCTTGATTACTAGAAGGACATATTTCCATTTTCATATAGCCAAATTTACTAATTTCCTAGATTCTTATGTTTTTTTTTGTTGTTGTT
>NW_003852406.1:4576830-4578734 GCF_000181295.1 Otolemur garnettii | reverse complement strand
TAGCAGCTTGAGCCACAGGCACCAAGGAGCCTAAGAATGGAGGTGGTCTGCTGAGCAATGCAGAAGGTCCTGGATAGCCACTTCAGATCTACCTCCTCTTTTTTTTTCTTGCAGTTTTTGGCCAGGGCTGGGTTTGTACCCTACTCCTTTGAGCCACAGGTGCCACCCCTGGTTTTTTTTTTCTTTAAGACAGAGTCTCACTTTGTCACCCCTGGTAGAGTGCTGTGGGTTCTCACAGCAATCTCTGACTCTTGGGCTCAAGCGATTCTCTTGCCTCAGCCTCCCAAATAGCTGGGACTACAGGCACCTACCATAACATCTGGCTATTTTTAGAGATGGGGTCTTGCTCTAGCTCAGGCTGGTCTTGAACTCAGGTGATCTACTCGCCTCAGCCTCCCAAGCACTGGGATTACAGGTGTGAGCCACTGCTGGGCCTAGATTTTGTCTTGTTCAGGAAGCCTCTCTACTCCTCTTTTTTTTTTTGAGACAAGAGTCTCACTTTGTCACCCCTCAGTAGAGTGTATTGGTGTAACAGCTTACAGCAACCTTAAACTCTTAGATTCAAGTGATTCTTTTGCCTCAGCCTCCTAAGTAGTTGAGACTACAGGAGCCAGCCACAATATGCAGCTATTTTTAGATACAGGGGTCTCACTCTAGCTCAGGCTGGTCTCAAACTCCTGAGCTAGAGCGATCCACCTGCCTCGGCCTCCCAGAGTGCTGGGATTACAGGTGTGAGTCACCATGCCCAGCCTCTCTCTTGATTTGTGTTATGATTTCATGTATTTTAATATTTAAATCTTCATTTTATCTGGAATGATTTTTTGCATAAGAATAAAGATAGAAAGCAGGGTGCCATGCCTCACAGCGTAATCCCAGCACACTGGGAGACTAAGGCAGGCAGATCTCTTAAATTCACAGAATTGGAGACCAGCCTGAGGCAGAGTGAAACTCCCATCTTTAAAACTAGCCAGGTGTTGTGACAGGCACCTGTAGTCCCAGCTGAGGGAGGGGAGCTAAGGCAAGAGGATCACTTGAGTCCAAAGTCTGAGAGCTATGAGTTTGAGCTTGCTGTGAGCTATGATACAACCGCACTCTAGCAAGGGCAACAAAGTGAGACTGTCTTCAAAAAAAAAGAATGAAGACAGAGACTCAATTTAATTTTGTTCCAAGATGCTGGCAAACTGTCATATTATCTTTTACTTCATTCTTCCCTGATTTGAAACATTGACATATTAATTGCAAAATTCTTAGGTATACTCATGTTTGTTTCTAGAATCTACTCTTGTTCTTCTGGTCTTTATTTATTAATTTATTTTTTGAGACATAGTCTCTCCTGGGTAGAGGGCTGAGGTGTCAGATCTCACGGCAACCTCAAACTCCCGGGCTCAAGTGATCCTCTTGCCTCAATTTTTCTATTTTTAGTAGAGATAGGGTCTCACTCTTGCTCAGGCTATTCTCAAACTAGTGAGCTCAAGCAATCCACCCGCCTCAGCCATCCAGAGTGCTGGGATTACAGGTATGAGCCACTGGGCCCCCAGGGCCTACCGGTCTATTTTTGTGCCAGTATCAAGCAATTTTGATTACTTTGTAATAAATTAAAAATACATGCTTTCTAAATAGTTAAATTTGGGAAATTTAAGTGCAGAATGGATGAAGGAGAAAAGTTTACGAAGGAACTTTTATGTCCCAGGTAAGTTTTAAGGCTTAACTCTTTGATCCTCTCACTCTTGTCATCTAGTAGCCTGTTGAACAAGTCTTTCCCCAAGGATTTAAAACAATGTGATATTTCCAGTTAGACAATAACAATTATGGGCATTCACATTGTGAAGATCAGTGCTCTAAGCAATTTGGGTCTACTGAAGGGCGTGGCAGCTAAAAAATGTAAGAAGTACAAAAAAAAAAAA
>NW_003852406.1:4573981-4576752 GCF_000181295.1 Otolemur garnettii | reverse complement strand
GAAGAAGGAGACCTGAGTCAGAGCTGAGGCTGCCACAGCTATGACTTGTGCCTCTAGAGTGGGCCAAAGTGGTGCTTTTGAGTTGTAGACTTGAGTAAGCTGCAATGTTAATGAACAAAAGTTACCCTGACACCTGCACTCCTAAGTGTCTTGAGTCCCTTCTCTCCGAGTAGTTGGCTATTTTCTCGGTAGTTTAAATTTTTTGTCTGCCTTACAGTTGCTTTGTTTCGAACAAAGGGCAAATCCAAACTTATTCCTCCTTGACTTGGACGTTCTATTTATATAGATGTCAACTGTAATCTCTTTAGGTGTTTTCTCTATTTTGTGCTGAATCTTTGATGACATTTTGGCCAAGTAGTAAAATAGATGCATCACTTCCCCTGTTATAATGTTACCTGCATGAACTATTCACATCATCTGCTATAGAAAAATAGGAAATATGAATATTAGAATACTACTTTTATTTTTTTTTTCTTTGGGGAATAGGAGCATGCTAATACCTACATAAAGGGATTAGATTCTAAGAAGCTGAATATAATTATATAGGGAAAGGGTTACATAAAAGAAGGGGACGAGGTTGGGCATGGTGGCTCACACCTGTAAGCTCAGCACTCTGGAAGGCCAAGGCAGGTAAATTGCTTGAGCTCAGGAGTTCAAGACCAGCCTGAGCAAGAGTGAGACCCCACTTCTACTAAAGATAGAAAAACTAGGGTGTTATAGCAGGCGCCTGTAGTCCAGCGACTCAGGAGGCTGAGACAAGAGGATTGCTTGAGTCCAAGAGACTGAGGTTGGTGTGAGCTATGACAGCACAGCACTCTACCCAGGACAACAGAGTGAGACTCTGTCACAAAAAACAAAAAATTAAAGAAGGAAAGGAAAGGAAGCAATGTAACATAGGGCATGTGTCTCAGCCCAGTCACTAAATACAAACAAGAAGATAAAAGTTTAAGCATACATGTCTTAATTCACCTTCTGTTTTTTTCTAAGTGACCACTTTTATCGACTCAGATTTGTTTAGCAGGTACTCGTCTGTTTCTTTAATATGCATCACTGATCATTCTCACTGGGGGCACCTGACTAAATCCTTACACATCAACCTGGAGCCTGGCAGCACAGCCTGGCCCTGGAGTGCATTCTCCCAGGCCTTCATTTTGGTGCAGTGCCTGCTGCTGTTATGCTCAGTCGGTCTCAGCCTCAGGGCCTGCCTGAGGAAACTGTCTCAGAGATTATCTTATTTCAAACCCTTCATTACACAGAAGTTACTTCTTTTTTCTTTGTTTCTTTTCTTTTTTTTTTTTTTTGAGACAGAGTCTCCCTATGTATGTCGCCCTAGGTAGAGTGCTGTGGTGTCACAGCTCACAGCAACCTCTAACTCTTGGGCTCAAGCGATTCTCTTGCCTCAGCCTCCCATATAACTGATGCCCACCACAACGCCTGGCTACTTTTAGAGATAGGGTCTGGCTCTTGTTCAGGCTGGTGTTGAACTCTCAAGTTCCAAGCAATCCACTTGCCTTGGCTTCCCAGAATGCTAGGATTACATTCCTAGTGTGAGCCTGGCCTTCTGAGGTTACTTCTTCTTCTTCTTTTTTTATTTTTTTTTGAGACAAAGTCTCATTTTGTTGTCCCAGGGTAGGGTGCCATGGTAGCACAGCTCACAGCAACCTCAAACTCTTGGGCTCAAGCAATTCTCTTGCCTCAGCCTCCCGAGTAACTGGGACTATAGATGATACCCGCCATAATGGCCAGCTATTTTTAGAGATGGGGGTCTCGCTGGGATTACAGGCATGAGCCACCACATCTAGCTTGGTTACTTCTAATAGTTTATGAGTCAATGGACAAAATATTGATGTAAGACAAATTTTGACTCTGAATTTCCTCATTCTTTGAGTAAATAATTTCTTCCAGTTCCTCTAGAAAGTCTTAATCTCCTTTTTGTCTCACATAAGAGAAGTCATTTCAGAAGCATAATGGAGGACTAAAGTCAACAATCACACAAATCCATTCCCAGATGGCTGAGGAGGGGTGACAAGGTTGACTTAGAAGGGATTTAAAAATGGCCCAGCCTTGTGGCAGGCGCCTGTAATCCCAGCTACTCAGGAGGCTGAGGCAGAAGAATTGCCTAAGCCCAAGAGCTGGAGGTTGCTGTGAGCTGTGACGTCACAGCACCGAGGGCGACAAACTGAAACCCTGTCTCTAAAAAAAAAGGAGGGGGATTTAAGACAGCAAGTTCTCTATAGTTCACAGTCTTCCTCATACACATTATAAAAAGCTGCTCTATTCTAAGTTTTTGGGATCCCAGCTCATTCACTTGGTATAGGGTTGTCAGATTATGCAAACAAACATACAGAATGTTCACTTAAGTTTGACTTTCAGATAAATAATAAATAATTTTGTAATACAAAGATGTCCTAAATATTTCATGATACATATTAAAAATTATACTTTGGTTATTT
This sequence comes from Otolemur garnettii, assembly GCF_000181295.1. NCBI lineage: Eukaryota > Metazoa > Chordata > Mammalia > Primates > Galagidae > Otolemur > Otolemur garnettii. Next base: position 4,574,299 of record NW_003852406.1, on the reverse strand, counting down.
GAAGGTCAAATTTAATTGTATTTTATGCAACAACCTTAGCTGAGTGTCATCTTGTAAGAAACTAGGAACAGAGTATCTGTGACATTATTTCAGATAGGGGTTTCACAATGGCCTAAACCAATACAAAAACTTAAAAATTCTTTAGACCAAGATATCCACATCTGTCTTAAATCATCCCTTAGAAATATTTACTATGAGCTTTCTTTCTTTTCTTTCTTTTTTTTTTTTTTAAGACAGAGCCTCAAGCTATCCCCCTGGGTAGAGTGCCATGGCATCACAGCTCACAGCAACCTCCAACTCCTGGGCTCAAGCAAGTTT
>NW_003852406.1:4563649-4573467 GCF_000181295.1 Otolemur garnettii | reverse complement strand
AGGCGCCGAGCCCATTTCATTTCTTTCTTTCTTTTTTTTTTTTTGAGATAGAGTCTCACTTTGTTACCCCTGGTAAAGTGCTGTGGCATCACAGCTCACAGCAACCCCAAACTCTAGGGCTCAATCGATTCTCTTGCCTCAGCCTCCCAAGTAGCTGAGACTATAGGCATTGGCTATTTTTAGAGACGAGGTCTTGCTCTGGCTTAGGATGGTCTTGAACCTGTGAGCTCAGGTAATCCACCTGCCTCGGCCTCCCAGAGTGCTAGAATTACAGGTGTGAAGCAGTGTAACACAGGGCATGTTTCTATCATTTCTTTTCACTCACTTTGTATCTCGCCCTGAGCTATCATTTCTTTTCACTCCACATTTCTCCCTAGCTTATTTTCTTCTCCCTGATGCCACTTTCTTGATTTACTAGCAGCTGAGACTATTTCAGAACACACAGCATTGAATATCCCTGTGTGTGGGGCTGCATGTGGCACATCCCCTCGTGCATTGCCCTCTACACCTCTGTGTTTGGGAAAGCTGCTTTGGTGGTGCAACCCTTCTAGTGGGATGAGAATGAGTAAGCTCCTGTTTCCCTGTGGGGTTTGCCTGCTCTTCTGGTAACAAGTCTCAGGCCAGGACCAGAGCACCTGCACTCAAACAGCCTGCTTGTCCTGGTTAGCAAAGATGGAGAGTAGGGCCTCCAGGGAACTGCTAAGGGTCTCTGGGCTTAGGCAATAGTCCTGGGTGTCACTCTGGAGCTTTATTAGACCTCAGAATGTCAGTACCAGGGAATTTCCCAGATACAACCCCCAGACAACTAAAGTGTGTTCTGAACACCCTTCCCCTTCCCCCACTGTCCCTCCCTAAGGGGAATGTTCACACCATAAGTTGCTTTGTTCTCTCCTCTCCCTGGTCCACTCCAGGACCTTTTCTTTTCTATTTTTTTCCTTTCTTTTTTGAGATGGAGTCTCACTATTTTGCCCTTGGTAGAGTACTGTGATGTGATAGCACACAGCAACCTCAAACTTTTGGGCTAAGTGATTCTCTTGCCTCAGCCCCCCAAGTAGCTGGGACTACAGTGCCCATCACATGGCCTGGCTGTTTTTTTCTTGCAGTTTCATAGTTGTTTAGCAGGCCCTGACCGGGTTAGAACCCACTGTCTGCTGTCTGTGGGCAGAGCAACTCCGAAGGCATTGCAGGCTGATGCTGGGAAAAGAAGGTCTCCAAGGCATAGGAAGTGGCAGCTCTAGGGACAAGCAGCTTGCTTTGCCTGCAGAAGGGAACTGAGAGATGCCGCTGCAGCACTGAGACCTTCATCCCACGGTGGGCGTGGCCTGCTGCACTCAGCCAGACTATCTTCCAGAACTGAGTCCTCTGCACAGGCTCTCTGTGGCCAGCACCAGACTGCAGGAGCCTGGGTCTGCTCTTTTGGATCCAGGAACCTCCCACCAAGGACAAGAAGTCTGAGTCTCTGGCCATGGCCACCATGCATTCTCCTTCTTAGCTGTTGTCCCTGTGAGTGCCAAAAGCAAGGCCAGGCCAGGACTGGGCTGAGAGTCAAGCTACAAGACAATGATGATGGCTGAACAAAGAGACTGTCAACAGTACTGCCATCACCTCTGCTTTCTCCTCTGATGCCTGACTAGCCTAGGGCTGAGGGGATAACTGGCTCCTTATTTCTCAGGCTGCCCAGTGTGCATTGCTTAATGTGCAACATGCTCTTCTGTATATTCTCCATGGGCCAGAAACTGTTACCACTCACACAGAAAGCCAGAACATCAAATCAAGTCACACACAAAAGCTTGTCTTTTAACTCCCTCCTTGTGGCATTCCCTCCTCCCGGCATACCCCTCCATCAAAGCACAGAGTCGGCTTTGCCCACCCTTCTTACCTGGTTGTCGATCTTGATCTCTGTCAAGGTGTCATTTTCTTTCAGTGCATCTACCAGGGCCAGGATCCCAGTTCCAGTGATAAAATTGGATTCTATGTTTAGACTTTTTAAGGTCTTGTTTACTTTCAGCATATCTGCAAAAGCCTTATTGTGCAAAAAGAAATTAATGTTATTAGGGTCTCTAAAGATTGATTTTATAAAGTCCTCATCTCTAAATCAATTTTTTATAGCACTTCAAGAAAATCTTGGTCAAATCATATTTTTACCTCTAAGTAACAAAGATAATAATTTAAAACTGTAATAAAAATCCAGTAGTACATATTTACAAACTTCACATACTCGCAAAAAAATTTTTAAAAAAAGATACTGACATATTATCAACTTCTTTTATTAAGTAAGAACATTAAAAAAAAAAATCCCACTATTGACATGTTATTGTCAATTTTTTTGAGAAAGGACAAATGACCTTACCATATGTCCTTACCATTCCCCTTTACCATATGTGAATGAATTTAAAAACACACTACCATTGACTGGCACTTCTGGTTTAGTTATATTATTTCAGATCATCTATACATCAGAATTCCTTAAAGATAACTTTTGGAACAAAATCACCACTTAGAGTGGCAAACCCACTGCAGACTCCAGTTTGAGACATTAGACTGCACACTTTACACTTGCCTGCTCCCCTTTTCTCCCAGGGTTTCCCACCACGATGAAGAAAAGATATGCTTTTTAAGAAACTGTAATTCAGGGTGGCGCCTATGGCTCAGCAGGTAGGGCGCGGGCCCCATATATTGAGGGTGGCAGGTTTGAACCCAGCCCTGGCCAAACTGCCACAAAAAAATAGCGGGGCGTTCTGGTGGGCACCTGTAGTCCCAGCTACTCGGGAGGCTGAGGCAAGAGAATGGCCTAAGCCCAGGAACTGGAGGTTCCTATGAACTGTGACGCCACGGTACTCTACTGAGGGCAATAAAGTGAGACTCTGTCTCTAAAAAAAAAAAAGAAAAAGAAAAAGAAAGAAAGAAACTATAACTCTCCTGGTGCAAGAAAATAAAACAAAATGTCATTATCTTGAGGAACTGCTCAAATACAGAAACTAGAAAGATTGGTGGAGAAATCTGCACAAAGTAAGCCATTGCCTGAAATGCCAGAGGTGGGTCCTGTTTGGAACATTTCATAGAGGAACTGCCTTAGGAACTGATGAAACAGGTAGATGTAGCGCACATCACCCCTCCCAGTGCCTTCCCAGAAAAAGAGAAGCTCAGGCATGACTATCAGTGAAGAATCTCCTTGGAGGAACGATAGTGAGGGTGCTGTGGCCTGGGAGAGAAGCAGCACAGAAACCAGCACCTCTAGACCTCGTACCAGGTACGGTGTGGGAGAAAGGAGGAGAAGGCAGTCCTGCCAGGAATGAAGTACGGTAGCCCCCCAATTCAAAGTTTCAGTTACCTGCAGTCAACTGCGGTTGGAAAACAGTAAATGGAAAATTCCAGAAATAAGCATTCATTAAGTTTTAAATTGCACTCCATTCTGAGTAGTGTGATGGAATCCTATCCCCTCCTGCTCCCTCCACCTAGGATGTGAATCATCCCTTTGTACAGTATAGCCACGCTGTGTACAATCCTTGCCTGTTAGTCATCAGCATGGCCTGCTCCTAATATCCAACCATCAATGTCGTCATGACTCAATGATCCAGAATCACCTGAAGCAGATGATCCTCCTTCCGCCATAAGGTCAGAAGGTCAAAATTAGGCCATCACAGTGTCCACGTCATTCCCCTCACTCCATCTCATCATGCAGGCATCTTATCACCTCACATCTCACATCATTACAAGAAGGGGACAATAAGGTATTTCAAGAGAAAGAAAGACCATATTCACGTAACTTTTATTATAGCATATTATTATAATTGTTCCATTTCCTTATCAGTTATTGTTGTTAATTTTTTACTGTGCCTAATTTATAAATTAAACTTTACCATAGGTAAGCTTCTATATAAAAAACATAGTACAACTGGGGTTTGGAACTATCCCTAGTTTCAGACATCCTCTGGGGGTCTCAGAATATCCCCCACGGATAAGCGAGGACCCTGCTTCCCTGAGTGAAGGCTTCCTAAGGGCAGCAATTTCAGGGCCTCTAGGCTGTCTGTCAGCTCCTTACATACACATGACAGAGAAGGTTATGGATCAATTCACCTGTGCTAGAAAAAAGCACCCACTTATTCATTCAAAAAAGACTATTTGTCAGGCTTCTACTGGGTTCCAGCAGTGGAAAAAACAAGAGTCAATAAATTAATAAATAAAATATAAAGCTTATCAGATGATGAAAAGTGGAGAAAAATAACGGGTCTCCTTTTTCAGGGGGAGCCATTGGTGTCACAGATGTATAACAACTGCAGAAGAACCTATTCTAGTTTATACAAAGCAATCTCATTCTCCATTCAAAAACAGGAAGGGTCAGGGCGGCGTCTGTGGCTCAAAGGAGTAGGGCGCCAGCCCTATATGTCAGAGGTGGCGGGTTCAAACCCAGCCCCAGCCAAAAACTGCAAAAAAAAAAAATGAAGGGTCTACCAATAGCTACCAGATATATTAGGAAAAGCAATATCATGAAAGAGAAACGTTGAGTTGACCATACAAGATAATATCATAGAAGGAACAGAAATAAATGTAAAAATTATAATTATGTATTACTCTCTATACCTTCCTTAAGAAAAAGAACATGGGGAGCATAGATTACATCCATAAAATAAATATTGGCTATTATTCTTTTAAAAAAAAAGAGGCATAATAAAGCATTTTGAACATTTTAAAAACTAAAGTGAAATAAAAGAAAGTAACAGGGCAAGTTACAGTGGTTCACACTTGTAATCCTAGCACTCCAGGAGGCTGAGGCAGGAGGATCACTTGAGGCTACAAGTTAGAGAATAGCTTGAGTGAGAGGAAGACTTCATTTCTACAAAAAATACAAAAATTAGCCAGGCATGGTGGTGTGTACCTATAGCCCCAGCTACTTGGAAGGCTGATGCAAGAGGATTGCTTGAGCCCAGAAATTTCAGGTTGCAGTGAGTTATGATGACATTACTACATCCCAGCCTGGGTAACAGAGTAAGACCCTGTCTCAAAAACAAAAACAAAACCAAAACGTAATCCATGCCCAAAATGAGCATGGCTGAAGACCATGGTTGGTGACCTAGATGATAACACTGAGGCTATCTTTCTTTGTAAGAAGAAAAGGAGATATATTACAAAATACAAGAAAAACATTGAAGACATGGGGAGGAAAGATGCAGAGGTTCAACATTCCTCTAATAGGAGTTCCAGAAGGAGAAACAACAACAAATAGAAAGGAAGATATTATCAAATAATTAAGAGTGAATAACTTCCTAGAGCGGAAGAAAATTAGAAGTCTTATCTGAAAGAAACCAACAGGTGCTTTGAATGAATAAAAAAGACTCATAAGTGAACACCCAAGCGAAATTTCAAGATTCCAAGAGAAAAGAGAACAAGTAAGAAAAAGTAAGCTACCTACAAAGTAACAAGAATCAGACCAGCATGAGTCACTAAACTGTAAGGCCCATGAGAACAGAGATTTACGTTTCTAAAGTCATACAACTGTAAATGCCGCTAGTAGATTTTTAGTTTTTTGAAACAATCTAAATACAAAACAGCATATAATTATATAAAATGTATAAAGGTCAATTGTGTGAAAAAAGTGGAATAGCTACAATTTAGAGGAGAAGTGAAAGGAGGGACGGAAAACAGTGAGTACAGAATTGCCCTCATCTTTTACAACAGAGAATCAAAAATTAAGATGATAAACCAAAAATGTAAATTTCTGTATATTGTGGTTTTCAATTTTGGCTACACATGATCTGGAAGATTAAAGAAATACCAATGCTTGGGCCCCACCCCAGCTATATTAAATCAGATGGCTACGGCAAGACCATCTGCATTTTTGAAAAGTTCTCTAGGTGAGTAATGCGCAGTCAGAATTGACAGCCCTTTAATTAAAGTCATCAAGACAGGGTGGCACCTGTGGCTCAGTGGGTAGGGCACCGACCCCATATACTGAGGGTAGTGGGTTTGAGCCTGGCCCCGGCCACACTGCAAAAAATAGCCAGGTGTTGTGGTGGGCACCTGTAGTCCCATCTATTCTGGAGACTGAGGCAAAAGAATCGCCTAAGCTCGGGAGTTGAAGGTTGCTGTGAGCTGTGACACCATAGCACTCTACCAAGGGTGATAAAGTGAGACTCTGTCTCTACCAAAAAAAAAAAAAAAATTAAAGTTATAAAGATAACAACGAGATGAATGAAAACAAACTGTTCACAATGATTGCTTCTGGGGAGTAGAAGAAAGAAATTATCAGCTATTTTAATTGATTTTATAGTAGAAAAGATAGGAAGAATGAAGAAGGAATCCAACATGGACTGGAACCTCTGCATGGCTGACATTTGGAACTTGAGGATAATTTGTTGTGGGAAGTTATCCTGTGTATTATACGATATTTAGCAGTATCTCTGGCCTCTGAGACCCACTAGCTGCCTACAGCACTTTTCCCAGTTATGACAAGCAAAAATATTTCCAAACACTGTCAAATGTCCCCAGGAGGGCAAAATGTCCCTGGTTTGAGAACCACTGGACTAGAAAGAATAATCTTGTGTATTAGGCAGACAGTTGCCTGAACTGCAAAGAAAGCTCAAGGACTGGGACTGACATTGTGACACTCCATGTAAATCACAATACATTTATCTGGTGCTAGGTCTTTAATTAAAATTAAGTGTACACATTTTAATCAGAGCACCAGAGGGCTATCCGTCAGGCCTTTCCTTATGGATGCTGGAAGCTTTGGGATTTACTTTCATTATTAGACTAACAGATGTCAGAGCAATTAGGCCTTTACAAAAAGTTGTAGGACCTCCTGGCAAGAAGCCAGAGTCTTGTCAATTTCTTTTAAACCCAAGAAAACACTTTTCTCATACTGAACAAAACAGGGGCGATCCAGCCAAACATAACCCTGGGCTGGTGGCCCAAGTTCACTTCAGCAAATATTTGAGCATCTACTACGTGTGCTAGGGACAATAACATTCATAAAACAAGGACTAGATTTCTTGAATGTTATATAAATAGAGCAGAAACACATTTTTAAGGAGAGTTTTGCTTTCTGTACTTTATGGATTATATGGAAATCCATTTTTCTGCACTGTCCAAATGTGGTAACCATGAGAAACATGTGGCTATGGGGCCCCAGAGAAATGGACAGTCTGAATTAAAAGGTGCTGTAAATGCAGAACACACACTGGATTGCAAAGACACAGTATGAAAAAAAAAAGGAATGTAAAATACCTTATCACATTTTCAAATTACATTTTGAAATATTTCGGACACACTAGTTTAAATAAAACAATAACAATCCCTGACTTACAATGGTTCTACTTGATTTACCAAATTTACCATAATACAAAAGCAATACACATTCAGCGTACTCTTCAACTTATGACAGGGCTACATCTAGATAAACACTGTCAACTTGTGGTAAGTTTATATGATACAACCCCATTTAAGTTGAAGAGCATCTGTATATTGCTAAAGTTAATTTCACTTTTTTAATTTATGTATTTATTTATTTTTGGACACAGAATCTTACTCTGCTCCCCTGAGTAGAGTATTGTGGCATCATCATAGATCACAGCTTAGGAGATCCTCTTGCCTCAGCCTCCCCAGTAGCTGGGACTACAGGTGCCTGCTCCCATGCCTGGCTAGTTTTTCTAGTTTTAGTAGAGACAGGGGTCTCCCTCTTGCTCAGGCTGGTCTCAAACTCCTGAGCTCAGGGGGTCCACCTGCCTTGGCCTCCCAGAGTGCTAGGATTATAGCTGTGAGCCACCAGGCCTGAGCCTATTTCTTTTTTTTTTTTTAATGTGGCTATTAGAAAACTTAAAATGATACATATGGCTTATATTTGTGGCTTGAACTGTCCTAACCCCTTAATTTTTTTGAGGCATCATTGTAAATAATATAAAATTTTTTTTTAATCTATTTGGGCCTATTAGAATCCATCCCTGCATTCAGTGAGGGGAAGTTCCATCAATACTCAACTGCGACAGATGTGATTATGTGGAAGTGTTCTAGGCATGGTGAATTGACCTTGATTACAGCTGACTTACACCTACATCCTTGCTTGGCCACCTGCGGTGTAATCATAGTTACTAACCCATTCAACTTCTCTGAGCCTCAGTTGCCTCATCTGTAAAATGGGGATGATGTCCTCTCTCTTGTACAAGTTGCTTGTCTACATTCACAACAATCCCAGAAGTGCCCACTTGAATCTGTTTTTGAATCAAAGTCTCTGCTTTAGTGATAATTTTTAATTCAACAATGAGTAGCAGGCATAATGAACAGTTTGAAGATCTCTATTGCCTGTGGGGTAATCAACCAATGTTCAACCTATAGGAAGATTATTTCCCGACAAGGACATAGCTGGGAGGGGGACCATCTGGGGACAGGCAGGTGTGGGGTGGACCACATGCAGCCTTCTAGGCATAAGTCTAAAAGAAACTTTTCTCTTCATACCCTAAGGACAACAATTATTCCTCCCAACTGTACAGTATGTTAATTGCTTCCAGGTGGATATGAATTTTCCTGACAGGGCCAGCAAACCTCAATTATCTCTGAGGAAACTAAGGTCCAGACAAGTTATTGCAGATGTCAAATATTCCATGGTATATCATGCTGCCTGACAGTTAAACTGCTGTGGTTTTTATAATACTTAGAAATGTCTCATTTCAAATGTACAACATTCTTGGAGAGTGTTTTAAAAAACTATCATGAAGTTTATTTATTTGTGGTTTCCACAAACCCCAAAATAAAATGCTTTCTTGGCTCGGCACCTGTGGCTCAAGCCACTAAGGTGCCAGCCACATACACTTGAGCTGGCAGGTTCGAATCCAGCCCGGGGCTGCCAAACAGCAATGGTGGCTGCAACCAAAAAATATAGCCAGGCGCTGTGGCAGGCGCCTGTGGTCCCAGTTACTCGGGAGGCTGAGGCAGGAGACTCGCTTGAGCCTAGGAGTTGGAGGTTGCTGTGAGCTGTGATGCCACAGCACTCTACCCAGAGGGACAGCTTGAGGCTCTGTCTCAAAAAAAATAATAATAATAATAAAAATAAAATGCTTTCTTATTGAATGCAAAATAGTTTCAAATGAGTACATGTCTAAATGAACGCTAATCACATAGGGCTTCACTGATTCCAGCAACATATCAAAATAATAATCTAGAATACGAAAGCAGCATAAGGTTTGAGGTATGCCAATGGCATCCCCTAGAAACTCCTTTCCTTTCTTTCTTTTTTTTTTTAAGAGTAGAGTCTCACTTTGTCAAGCTAGGTAGAGTGCTGTGGCGTCACAGCTCATAGCAACTTCCAGCACTTGGGCTTAGGTGATTCTCTTGCCTCAGCAAGAGAATAGACACCTGCTATAATGCCCGGCTATGTTTTTGTTGCCATTTGGCCGGGCCTGGGTTTGAACCCACCACCCTTGGTACATGGGGCTGGTGCCCTACTTACTGAGCCACAGGCGCCACCCTAGAAACTCTTTTTCAATGATAAAAATGAAGGCTTATGACAGAAGTTTTCAATGAAACAGTCACCCAGGCACAGTGACAACTAAGAAAAGGTTTTCTAAAACCCTCATTTCAGGCTCAGCGCCTGTGGCTCAAGTGACTAAAGCACCAGCCACATACACCTAAGGTGGAGGGTTCAAATCCAGCCCCGGCCGCCAAACAACAATGATGGCTGCAACCAAAAAATAGCCAGGCATTGTGGCAGGCGCCTGTGGTCCCAGCTACTTGGGAGGCAGAGGCAGGAGACTCTCTTGAGCCCACGAGTTGGAGGTTGCTGTGAGCTGTGATGCCACAGCACTCTACCCAGAGGGATAGCTTGAGGC
>NW_003852406.1:4556994-4563629 GCF_000181295.1 Otolemur garnettii | reverse complement strand
GCGCCTGTGGTCCCAGCTACTTGGGAGGCAGAGGCAGGAGACTTGCTTGAGCCCAGGAGTTGGAGGTTGCTGTGAGCTGTGATGCCACAGCACTCTACCCAGGGAAATAGCTTGAGGCTCTGTCTCAAAAATAAATAAATAAATAAATAAACAACCCCTCATTTCTTTCCCTTGGTTCCACTTCTCTTTGCTCTGCTTACCCTTGGGCAAAAGTGAGGAGGAGAGAAGACAGGAGGGTGGTATGACACACACATCCATCAGAGTTGGAATGAAGGAAAAGTGAAAAATCTCCAAAAGAAATAACAGTCTTTACAAATCAGTAGTAAAATCATATTTTGAGGGCCATTGTGGTAGCTCATGCCTATAATCCTAGCACTTGGGGAGGCTGAGGCAGTAGGATCACTTGAGGTCAGGAGTTTAAGACCACCCTGGGCAACATAGCAGACTCTGTAAAGACCCTGTCTCTACAATAAAATAAAAAAGTAGCCAGCATGGTGGCATGGTGCCATAGTCCCAGCCACTCAGGAGGCTGAGGCAGGAGGATTGCCTGAGCCCAGGAGTCTGAGGTTGCAGTGAGCTTGATCATGCCACTGCACTCTAGCCCGGGCAATAGAGCAAGACCTAGTGTCTGAAAAACATAATAAAATAAAATAAAATAAAATCATATTTTGAAAACTCTACCCATATAAAAGAATGGATGAATATATATATTTCCTGAAGTCCTTCTATTTTATAGACTGTACTGTGACTATACCAATACATTTTAAAATTTAGGGTACATGTGATATTTTGATAATTGTACATAATATATAATGACCATATCACGTAACTGGGATATCCATCACTTCAAACCAAACATTTATCTTTTGTGTAGGGAGTATCACAGTTCTTTTTTTTTTTTCTATTTTTAAATATATACTAATTACAGTTAACAATAATTTCCCTACTGTACTACTGAAAACTAGAACTTATTCTTTCTATCCCATTGTATTTTGTGCCCCTTCATGAACTTCTCTTCATCCTTCCCTGCCCCTCTCCTTTCCCAGCCTCTGGTAACTACCATTCCACTCTCGACCTCCATGAGATCGACTTCTTCATTACATTTCCCACATATGAGTTAGAATATGTGATATTTTTCTTTCTGGGCCTAATTTGTTGCACTTAATATAATGACCTCCAGGTCTATCCATATTGCTGCAAATGACAAGATTTCATTCTTTTTTATGCCTGAGTGGTATCCCATTGTGCATATATACATTTTCTTTATCCAGTCACCTGTTGAAGGACATTTCCATATCTTGGTTATTTTGAATAATGGATGCCATAAACATGCATATCTATATGTCTCTTTGGTTGACTAATTTTCTTTCTTTTGGATATATCCCCAGAAGTGAGATTGCTGGATCATAAGATAGTTCTACTGTAAGGTGACCAGATTTTAACATTGGTAAAGTGGGACCCCATTGGGAGGGGGGGCTGGGGGGTGGCAGGGCCTGGGAGGTGGGACCTGACAACAATGCAAACTTTGATAAGCAGTTCTCGACAATCAGTTCTCAACAATTATTTGTTATTATTAAAGTTTAACATTATAAAATTAACAAAAATAATATAAAACTCATATCCTGGCGAAATAGCCACATGGCAGCTGAAAACCATATATTCCCTTCCTGTTCTTCTGTGTTCCCTAGCTTGTCGTGCATTCTTTCCAAAAATTGGGACTTTTTAAAAATGCTGTGGGATATGGGACAAATTGTTAAAAATCAGGACTGTCCCACCAAAAGCGGGACGTCTGGTCACCTTATTCTACTGCTAGTTCTTTGAGTAAACGCCATACTGTTTTCCACAATGGCTGTGGTATTTTACATTCCCACCTACCGTGTACAAGCACTTCCTGTTCCCTGCATACTCCTCAGAAATAAGTTACTTTTTAAAAAGCATGATACAAAGGAGGTTTAATTGTGTATAACTTTGACTCAACATGTATAAAAACAAAGTAAACAACATGTGTGTACCCCTTAATATTCAGAAATTTTAAAAAATTTTTCTTAAAAATGTTACCAAAAAATCTTAGCTCCAAGTGCAGTGCTTGTCATAGGCACTCAACATATAATTGTTGCATTAAAAATAGCATCAAAAAGATTATTACAGTTGGAATTTAGTCCCTGTGGCAAGTTATCTATTTGACCTAAAATAGAAGTTAGGTTATTTACCAGTATTCTGTTGACAATGGACTATACACTATGCCTAAACCTCCAGTTTTACTGAAAGTAACATATTAAACTGAAGTGACAAATCATTTCTTTGTTCATCCCTTTATTCACTTACATACAAAGTATATTGTGAATATTTTTGCTTTATTGAAAACAAATCTACCAAAGAGCAGAGACAGAACAAAATCATATACAGGTAAGAATCCTTAAATTGCTTATTTCACCTTACCAATGGTTTAGTTCTATGATTTTTTTCTATTTTAATGATAAGTTTCGAATTTAAAACTGCTTTCAACCTACAAATTTAGGTGTGTAATAATCACTGGTGAAAACACTAATTTTGTAGCGTGGGCCCTCTTTTACATTAGTATTTATCTCAAGTTTGCTGTTGTTATCATGGAAATATTCCCTCCTGCTGAGAGGCTGAAGGTCATGATCTTTCATTCATTTAACAACTACTTTTCAAACACCTATTCTGTGGCAGGACCATAATAGGTAGTCATTACTTTTATGTCATCTGTTTTAAATGCTATTTTAGATCTTTCAAAGGACTTATTACTATAAATCAAAGCATCAAATCAGGACAACTTTTGTTTCTTTAGCGTGATGTAAGGGCTGGGCATTAGATGCTACAGAGCTACAGGGTGATGCCCAAGCTCTAGAAATAGGACATATTTTAGCCAATGATTTGACAGTGAGGCATTTTGTATAAATATAGCACAGCTGGATGGTTAAGCATTCTGGTTGTGGAACCAGAAAGACCTGGTGGTAACTCCTGGCTCTGCCACTTACTTGTCTTATTACCTCAAACAATTTCCTTAACCTTTCTGAGTTCAGTTTGCTCATTTGTTAAAGTATTAACTAATAATAGAATATACCTCATAGTGTTATAGTAATGATTAAGTGAGATGATGTGTATAAAGCACGAAGATTAATAAGGGCATTTACTAATTCCTCAAGAAATTAGCTATTAACAGGAGGAAATAATAGTAAGAATAACTAATTAGCTATTAATAGGAGGAATAAAAATGATGACAGTGATGGTTGAAGTATTTACTTGGATCAAGGGTAAGGTGACCAGATTTTAACATTGGTAAAGTGGGACACCATTGAAAGGGGGGGAGGATTCTTAATTAAAAATCTGGTCTATATGGAGCAACAAAAATTTTCACAGAATGCAAAAATAGTATTGTAATATACTTTTTAAAATTTCAACATAAGTACAATTTACAAATATAATACATTAAAAATTATGTATAGTATTATTTTATTCTTTGGCATATTTCTCATCAAATTCTAACAACTGATCAACAATGCAAACTTTGATAAGCAGTTCTCAACAATTATTTGTTATTATTAAAGTTTAACATTATAAAAATAATAAAAATAATCTAAAACTCATATCCTGGCGAAATAGCCACATGGTAGCCAAAAACCGTGTATCCCGTTCTCCCACCATTCCCTAGCTTGTCATGCATTCTTTCTAAAAATTGGGACTTTTTTAAAATGCCGTGGGACGCAGGACAAATTGTTAAAAATCGGGACTGTCCTGCCAAAAGGAGGATGTCTGGTCACTTTAATCAAGGGGCTTCCTTATTTGGCTGAATTATCTAAAATGAATAGAGGGGACCAGCCTATTATTCTAGTACTGTGGGAGGTCAAGGTGGGTAGACTGCTTGAAGCTCATGAGTTTGAGACCAGCCTGAGCAACAGCGAGACATTGTCTCTACTAAAAATAGAAGAACTAGGTGGGCTTTGTGTTAGGTGCCTGTAGTCCCAGCTACTCAGGAGGCTGAGGCAAGAGGACCACTCGAATTCAGGAGTGTGAGGTTGCTATGAGCTATGATGCCATGACACTCTACCCAGGGAGAAAGAGTAAGACTCTGTCTCAAAAAATAAAATAAAGTGAATAGAAGAAATAGAGCTTTTGGTTGGCTTTTATCATATTCTGGTTAACAGATTATCAAACAAACATTTCAAGATTAGATTGTTTAAAATATTTGAGATATATATTAATCCATTACAAAGTTTAAAGTAAAATATACTTTTATATGTTTTTAGACACCAAGTTTCTACAGGATTTTAGGGCCTACTATCCAATGACTATAACAGAATATTACTATAGATGCCAAGTTTCAGAAAATTTGTACCAAACAGAACACACCGTAAATTTTTAGTTAAATGCCAAACGTGTTTCTTTCTCTAAAAAGTATAGGGCTGAGAAAATTCCAGTTGAAAGTGCCTAACAGTTGGATTCTTAAGTTTTAATTAAACATTGCAACTATAATTTTGCTTATTAACTCTATAGAACATAAAATTCCCACATCTAAAAATTGTTAATAAAAAGAATTAAAGAGTCTCTTATGAATTAAATAAGTCATGTTATATTTCTAAAATTTTACTCACAATGGCCACAGGGTCATTGCTGCGGGTTGCAGCCAGGCTGAACTTTTTTACATGAGTATTAGTCTCCAAAGCCTTTGCAAATTCCTTCAGAGTTGGAATTGGAATGTTCTAAGACAGAGAAAACAGGGCTAGTTGGCGATCCATTCCACAGCAAACTCACCTCAAGTTAAGAACCCACAACTTTTAAATACCAGACATGTCTACATGGCTAATTACATGATAATCCTCCTAAAAGGGTCATTATCAACCAGCCACTCTGAGCTGACAGCACCACTTAGTGTTCACAACCATCTAAGACAATGGTACATTCTGATGTTGCCTTTTCTTCCTAAGAAATTATGCACATGCTAAACTTCCCCCTTTTTCTCTTCTAATCTCCCTATTCTAGCTGTTCTGACCTACCTGCCATTCTTTTAATATACCATGGTCTTTCTGTTTTCCTCGCCTTTATATATATGCTTTCCTTTTACTTGAAAATTCCTTTTGTTCTTTTCTTCAACTAATTCCTATTCATCTTTCAAGACCCAGCTGACATATCACCTCCTTCGTTTATTTGCTCTCCTAGGCAGCATTTAATTTTTTTCTCCTTGTAGTTCCATAACATTTGGGGGATTCCTACATCATGTTGCAATGATCTGTTTAGTGTTTTTCTCCTACTACAACCTGTTTAGAGTGAAGACTGAACGGATTTTACTCATCTTTGTGCTTCCTCTTATATAGCACTTAGCACCTACTGACCCATGAGGACGGAGACAATATAGGGTATGGCTAGAGAAGAGTCCTAGTTGCACTACAGACTAGCTCTGTGACCTTAGCAATTTAACCTCTTTAAATTCTACTAAGGACTAAATGAGATAATAAATTTCAAGTATTTAGCAAAGGCTACGACACATAGCAAGTACTCAATAACAGTCAGTTACTATTATTACATGCTTAGAACTGGTCAAGTAAGAACCAAGAAAACAGACCTCAGGCAATGTTCACACATATACACTGGCCCCCTGCCTTTGAGAGTGGCATGAGTTATTGGAAGTGATGATATATGACTTCAGAGACCAGGTCATAAAAGGTATATGGCTTCCTGCTTTCTCTCTTGATCACTCGCTCTGGGGGAAACCAGCTGTCATGATGTGAGGACACTCAGGCAGCCCTATGAAGGGGCCCACGTGGTAAGAAACTGAAGTCTCTTGCTAGCAGCCACAACTGTGCTGTCTTCACAGTGGTCCTCCTGCCCAGTCAAGCCTGACATTGCAGCTTTACTACATCATAAGTTGAGACCCTGACCCACAACTATTCAGCTAAGCTACTCAAAAAATGTATGAAATAGTAAATGATTTTTATTTGAAGCCTCTTAGTTTTGGAGAAATTTGTTATCCAGTAATAGTTATGACAAATGTACTATGTTTAACCCTTAATTCTTTTCAAAGAAATCTAAAAAAACACTGTTTTAATGGGGCTTGGTGGTTCATGCCTGTAATCTCAGCACTCTGGGAGGCCAAGGTGGAATGCTTAAGTTCAGCAGTTCAAGACCAACCTGAGCAAGAGTGAAACCCCATCTCTACAAAAAGTAGAAAAAACTAGCCATGGTAGGTGCCTGTAGTCCTCAGGACTTAGGAGGCTGAGGCAAAAGGATCACGTGAGCTAAAAGTTGGAGGTTGCTGTGAGCTATGATGACTCTACAGCACTCTAGCCAGGGTAACAGAGGAAGACTCAGTCTCAAAAAAAAGAAAGAGTCACGGTTGTAATGAAATACCTTAATGTTGTTGAGGTTGACTTCCTGCAGGCTGGGATCATTGGCTTTCATCTGCTGCAGACTCATTTCCACATTTGTGGGGTTAGGTGGTTCCTCAAATACTGGCTTGACCTTCTCACCTTTGACCACATCTAAGACACAAGTTTTAATTTTTTAAAAGAAAATACAAAGGCTCTTCTATCAAAATCAGAGACGTCTTCCCCCTAAATAACACATCTTTCATATGTTTTCATTACAATAATATTCTCTTTTTTTTTTTTTTTTTT
>NW_003852406.1:4546690-4556865 GCF_000181295.1 Otolemur garnettii | reverse complement strand
CCCGGCCATTTTTTAGTTGCAGCCATCATTGTTCTTTGGCGGGCTGGGCTGGGGATTCGAACCCGCCACCTTAGGTGCATGTGGCTGGCGCCTTAGCCACTTGAGCCACAGGCGCTGAGCCCAATAATATTCTAAACTCAATGATATTAAGCTTATTTTCAACTGAGCAAGCATGGGAAAGGTATAGCTCTGCGTAAGTCTGAAAGGTTGATGCTTCTCAAATGCAATGAGAAGTCTCAGTGGCTGGCACCGCATAGAGCTAAATGTACAGGAAGTCCTACAGTGAACCCCAACCCCTAAAATATCCACAGGCAGGTACTGCTGATCTGGGCCTCTTTCAGATCATAATAACTATCTATCTATAAAAATTTGGGATGTGCATACTATAGATCCTATAGACTATAGGATCTGAGATACGAAAAGGAGATGATAATGAATCTTTCCATTTCCTAAGCCTTGACACCCCTCTGGCCTCTTGGTCATACCCTCCCTTTTCCCTGATTTCCATTTTGGAGCTTTAGTTTTGAGGAAGGTATGGGAAGGGAAAGGGAAGGAATCTAAGAAGAATGGAAGAATTTTCAAAAGCAGTTAACAGGAAATATTTAGAATATATTTAATATACAAAGGGTAAATATCCCCATATATATGGAGCTCCCACAATCAATAAGATAATCCAATTAAAAATAAACAAATAATATACTTAATAATTTGTCATTCCATTAAAAATATATAAAATAATTAAACTCTGACATAAAAAATGAGATATCATTTCATTAGCAACAAAGATCTAAACACAGGCCAGGCCTAGTGGCTCATACCTGCAATCTCAGCACTTTGGGAAGCTGAGACAGGAGAGTCCCTTGAGCCCAAGGAGTTCGAGAACAGCATAGGCAACGTAGCAATACGCCATTTCTAACAAAGGCTAGAAGGTAGCCTTTTGGCGTGGTAGCCTATGCCTGTAGTCCTTCCTAGCTACTCAGGAGGCTGAGCCAGGAAGATCGCTTGAGCCTGAGAGCTGGAGGTTGCAGTGAGCTGTGATCACACCATTGCACTTCAACCTGGCCGAAGTGTATAAGACCCTGTCAAGTGCACAGTTAGACTCATTCACACATCAGTCACCTACTAAGTACCTACTATGTGTCAGTATGTTCTAGGCTTAGGTGTGAAGATAAAAGATGGTCCTGCCCAAAGGAACTGATCTGTGCAGGTCAGAGATGGACCAATAATTAGGTAATTTCAGTACAGTGTGATCTTGGTGCTGTGAAGACTCCCAGAAGATTACTGCTTTTCATAGCTTAGTTATATCTGATTCTGCTTAGAATCTTAGTTATACTCACAAGATCTCAGAAACTTGTGAGATCTTTCTAGCTTCAGTAGAATGAGCTAATATTCAGAGTTGGCAACAATGTGGAGGAAAAAGCATCTTCAAACCTTTTTGGGAGAGTAATTTGGCACTATTTATCTATAAAAATTTAAGGTGTACATACTCCAATGACTCAGTATCTATAAGTCTAAACTACAGGAAAAAAATTGCAGGAATATATACAAATGTATATTTAGAGATATTCTCTGATGTATTACTTGTGACACCAAAACATGATAAACAAAATGCTCATCAATATAAAGAGAGTTAAATAAATTATAGCATTATGGCTCAGTGCCTATAGATCAGCAGTTAGGGCACCAGCCACATACACTGAGGCTGAAGGGTTCAAACCCGGCCCAGACCTGCTAAATAACAATGACAACTACAACAACAACAAAAATAGCCAGGCATTGTGGCAGGCCAGGACACATTTCTTAATAGGTTTGTTCAGTCAGAAAGATAAAATTACTAATAAAAAGTTTAGGTAGTCAGCACAAAACGTGAGCAGTTTCATGTTCAAAAGGATGTTTCAATCAACTATGGTAACTTGAATGAGTTCCTTTCCCAGCTACTAGGGAGGCTGAGGCAAGAGAATCACTTAAGCCCAAGAGTTTGAGGTTGCTGTGATCTGTGATGCCATGGCACTTTATCGAGGGTGACACAGTGAAACTCTGTTTCAAAGAAAATAAAAATAAAATAAATTATAGCATCATTACATAGCAATTCACTATCTATTTGTGATTTATTCATTAACAGAATCTATTCTTTAATATATTCACAGAGTCACATTAAAAGCTATTCATTATCTATTCATTTAAAAAGTTATATATTGGCTCGGCGCCTGTGGCTCAAGGGGCTAAGGCGCCAGCCACATACACCTAAGGTGGCGGGTTCAAATCCCCAGCCCGGGCCCGCCAAACAACAATGATGGCTGCAACCAAAAAATGGCCAGGCATTGTGGCGGGCGCCCATAGTTCCAGCTACTTGGGAGGCTGAGGCAGGAGACTCGCTTGAGCCCAAGAGTTGGAGGTTGCCGTGAGCGTGATGCCATGGCACTCTACCCAGGGGGATAGCTTGAGGCTCCGTCTCAAAAAAAAAAAAAAAAGTTATATGTTCATTAAAAGGATAAGGTAAACCTACAGGTGCTGAAAAGAGACCACAATTTTTAAAAAGTTAATATTTCTGTATATATGTACATTTAAGAGACCAGAAGGTCATGCACCAGACTGTTACAAGCAAACACGTTATCAGAATGTTACTCTTTGATATTAAAGCTAAAAGGATAGGCATTTTTCATCTCTATGCATAATAAACCAGAAAGAAAAAAATTAAAAGGACTATTTTCCACTATCTGGGTAAATTACCCACTATAAATGATATTTCATAAATAATCTACTGAAACTAGAAACATCTCACAAGTTTCTGTCAAGCAGAATCAGATATAACTAAGCTATGAAAAGCAGTACTCTTCTGGGAGTCTTTACAGCACCAAGATCACACTGTACTGAAATTACCTAATTATTTGTCCATCTCTAACCTGCACAGATAAGTTCCTTTGGGCAGGACCATCTTTTATCTTCACACCTAAGCCTGGAACATTCCCGACACACAGTAGGCACTTAGCAGGTGACAGACATATGAGTGAGTCTAACTGTGCACTTCCCAAGAAATGCGGACATAGACTATGGTGGTCTGGAACTTCTTGTGCCAATAAGTCCATGCCAGCCGGTCTGTCATGCTATCTAGAAGAAGGAGGTATGCACATTCTATGACAAGCATCTGTTATTGAGACAAAAGACACTCAAATAAAGAAGGGAACTCATTCAAGCTACCACAGATGATTGAAACATCCTTTTGAACATGAAACTATTCACGTTTTGTGCTGAGTACCCTAACTTTTTATAAGTAATTTTATCTTTCTGACTGAACAAACCTATCAGGAAATGTGTTCTGGACAAAACACAATGATTGGTGCTAGTTACACTACCAGACAGAGCTCCCACTCTCAGCTGCTCTGTTCTGGTTTGACTGATTGCTCAGAGCCCAGTGATCCCAGTGAAATGAATGACAGGTGCAAAGCTTGCAGGAGTCAGTAGGCTTCTCCGCTACCAGCAATACCTGGAGGCCCCAAAGCTTCACAAAACCATGGATTTCACATAAACTTACTTCTTTTTTTTTTATAAACTTACTTCTTACAGGCCCTTTGCCGCCTTTATTGTTGGATGTTTCTTCATCAAACTTTGGATTGTTAAGTAAATTGTGTACTCCGAGGACAGCTAAAAACAAAGACAATCAGTGAATGAGCATTAAATTTGGAGAGACATGTTAGGATGTCTATGCTGTTAATTTGCCCCTTTACAACAGAAAGATAAATCTCCGACTCCTCTTTGCTGGCACAGTGTGTGATACATGTGTAGTATTAAGTAAACATATTTAAAAAACCTCCTTCCATGACTACCAGCAATCTTCACTTTTCTTTCTACATCTGAAAACGTGGAATCATTTAAGATCTCAGGAATGACAGCCTAGTTATGTCCACAATTTACTTAAAAAACTGCTTTAGACTTCCTAATTAAGTAGACACAACCCTTTGGTTTTTTCATCTGTTAAATGAGAAGAGGGGACTGAGCCTAAGGATTTTTAAGATCTAACATTATGTAGATTATGGCATATATTTTTCTAGAGCAGTGGTTCTCAACCTGTGGGTCACGACCCCTTTGTAATAATGAAAATACATCAGGAGGTACCTGTAGCTCAAAGGAGTAGGGCCGGAGGTGGCAGGTTCAAACCCAGCCCCGGTCAACAACTGCAGGAAAAAAAAAAATGAAACTACATCACAGCATTAGGAAGATTGAGAACCACTGTTCTAGAGGCAAATACAGGAAGTTTGTGGGCCTCTTTCAGTGTACACCTCCCTATCTCTCAGTACTAAAAGATGTCCTTTCCCCATGTAAAGCATTCCAGGGTGAAAAATAAAAGAGACATCAGCAAAAAAAAGGTCAGCTGAGCACAATGAGGTTTTTAGTTTCTTGTATTACACAGAGCTTGCACCAGGAGGCAGCAAAGTATGCAGGAAACAACCTGGGCGTGGTGGAGGAGAGAATGAATGGTGGGCAGTGGGCAGGCTGAAACTGCAGCTGCCCACACAGATCTCCCTTTGCTAAGGAAATTACAGGTGAGATGGCCACCTGGAGAGGGGTCCCTGAAGAGATGATCACCTGTGGACAGGTGGCAGAAGACTGTCTCTGAGACCACTAGTTCTACCATAAGCTACACATCAGAAGGAAGGAGGGGGTGGCGCCTGTGGCTCAAAAGGGTAGGGCGCCGGCCCCATATGCTAGACGTGGCAGGTTCAAACCCAACCCCAGCCAAAAAAATATGAAATAAAAAATAAAGTGTCCAAAAAAAAAGAAGGAAGGAGGCAGCAAAGCATGAGGAAGGACAAATGGTTAGAGCTAGCAAGGTATGTGGGGAAAGAGGCGGGCTCTGGAGCAGCCAGCCACAGTTTGAATCCTGACTCCTTCATATGCTAACTGTGTGACTTGGGAAGTTGCAAAATGTCTGAGTCTGAGTTTCCTCATCTGTGAAATGGGATAATAATTATACTTTCTTCCTGCAAAGATTAAATGAATTCTTATGTATCTGTCAGGCACTGTTCTAAGTGCTTTGCAAACTCTTGTTAAATAAATTAGAATCTGCCACTGTGTCTCTGGCATTGTCTAGGGAGAAAGTATCCTATTTAATAAACACTGGCCACTGAGACCATAAACATACCTTCTTTCTCTGGCCCCATGCTCACCCAACAACGTCTCATGATAATTTGGCTCCCATTACCAACTTGTAATTTTTGGTTATCTGTTATCTGTGAATCTGGCTAGTGGATCAGGTACTACCACACTCCACTCCAATCTGGTTGATTCTACATAAACTAATAAGATCAAATCTCTAGACCAGCAGAGCAGAGAACTAGATTCTGGATGGTGACGACACTAAGAAAAGGACAGTCTGTGTGACCCATTGTCATTACCTTGATGAACTGTTTGCTCTCTGTATGCCACAATAACATGGGCAATACATCAACACTCTTACCTAAACCTGAACGGCTGTCAGCCCATCACTCAAGGGGGTGCCCTCAGTCTTCCAGAAAGCTGCCCCCCACCCCAGCCTGGCTTCCTCTTGAGTTCCTAGGGAGCAGATGATGAGGGAAAGAGACTGAGTAAGGATGAACAAGGGACAGTTTTCTTTTTGAATTACCTCCTTGGTTTTACTGTATGAATTTCAGGATCTAGGATCTTCCAAATGTTGGTATTTTTCTCTTTCTCCTTTCTCAGGACTTTCCTGGGGATTCAAGTCCAGTCCTGTATTTCCCTTTGGGCAATGTCTCAACCCTTGGGAGGTACAGTAACCGTAACAAGATCCCTCCATAGTAACCAGAGGGCTTAAGACCAGTCACTGTCAAGCACCTTCTTTACTAGGGGATACAAGTCCCTCAATTCTTGCGGTGACCTCTGAGAGAGGTTCAGATATGTGAACTTAATTATCAACCACTGATTTCATCACAGAAGGAATGAAAACATAGCTGGGATGGTCAGCTGTATTAGAATTAGATGGTTCTCCTGGGAGGAAGGAGATTATTATTATCTATGTCTTCCAATGGAATTAGAATGAGAATCCTTGCTAAAGCTATGGACTGTTGTTTTTTTTAATTTTTTTAAATGTCAGAATAATGTTGAGAGTACAAACAACTAGGTTACAATATCTGGATTTGTTAGGTAGAGTCCCCCTTGTAGTGTGTCCCCAGACTGGTGTTTAAGGTACTGTTTTCCTCTGGTGACTAATAACCTGTATGTGGGTGGCAGGGTAAGATTTAATGTACAAAGATGCTGGTACATACAGGGAATTTTTCTCAAAGGTTATACAAGATACGGGAGAAGGCCTAGATAATTAGTCTCATAAACACATTTCAGTACATATTCTTGTATTCTTTGAACTTTTTAATGTGTGCATGTAAAATCAATTACAAGAATTATTACCACATTACTATTGTTAAGAAAACTAGAAAGCCAACAGACCTGTAGGTGTAAATCACAATGGAACTTAACTGTGGAGAAGGGTGAGAGATCATAAAAATTTTGTGATGATAAAATGTCAAATGGAAAGCTCATTATAAAGCATAAGGGTTTTTTTAAATTATTATTTAAGTTCTCAACACTCCTTCACATTTGTTCCCTTTGATTTCTCACAGCAGCTCTTGAATTTTGTAGGATAGGTATTATTTGGGCATTTTATAGCTGAGATATAGCAAAATAATATTTGCTCAGAGGGGTTAAGTCACTTGCATCAAATCTTACAGCTACACGAGGCCAGAGTCAACGTGGTATCCCAGTGAATAATGAATAGCCGACAGAGAAGCTCAAAGGCTGCTGCTGTGGGCACCAGCGCACACCTGGAGGCTACAGAGCCAGACAGGACAGTTTCCAGAGCAGAGGACTAACCTGCAAGATCGTAGAGTTCAGTGTCAGAGGCGCTGGCCAAAGCTTCTTCCAGTTCTGGGTCAAGGGTCACCTTTTCTTCTTTACGAGTTTCTACCGGCTTTTCTTTGGGTATAAAGACTCTCCCTTTAAACCAGAAGAAAAAGAGTATGGTGTGCCACTTCCTTACTGGTAGAGTAAGCGGACTGAGCACAGAATGTAGTTCTGGCCATTAAGACTCATATTGTTAAGCCATTTTGTATCCAACTGATTCCTGAATCACAGGAATGGTGCCAATGTGAACAATCCACTACTGAAGGGAAGGAACACTGGAAGAGGAATCCTACAGTTTGCCACACAGAGATCTGAGACTACAGTCCTTAAACACAGTGGGAGCAGGTGGCTTCTACCTCTCTGCTATTGGCAGCACTGCCCTTAGGCCTGGGCAGGAGGGGCCCTGCCCTGGGCCCCACACTTTAGAGGGCTTCACTCCAGTCTTTCTCTGGTTGTATCTCTCCCCACTAAAGAAGAAGCCAAAGGACCAAATGGATATTCCTACTCAGCATACAGGGCCACCTGCTAGATCACACTCCAGGGACTTGTGACCCTGGAGTTCCCTGCCCAAAGAGCCCTGAGCCTGTTTCCAGGGCCTGCACAAGCCGCTTGCCCTGGCCTTCCTCCTAAAGGTAGGGCACATGGCTAGGGTGTGGGCCCCAGGCCAACAGAGGCTGCTTGTTGGCGGAGCATGGATGAAGCTCAGCTACGTAGGCAGGGGAGGAGGGGGTGCAACATGTGAGTTTGAGGCCCTGGCAGGGTGGGACAAACATCCCTGAATAGAACTCTTGGAAGTCCAAGAATATTGGCCTTCTAGGTATATTTGTAGAGGGCCATAACATATTTTAACAGTTGGTTAGCTTTTAAATATTTAGAAAGAATGGCATGTGGGTTTCTATTTGTGTTCTTGCCTTAGGCCCTGCCAATATTGGGAATGGGTTTATAAACATAGCATCAGGGGGACAAACTGGCAACCCCCCACGGTTGCCCCCACTTAAATTGGGATTGTAGATCACTAGGATGCTCTATCTGGGGTCAGCTGGACTAGTGTGGTGCTTGGAACCAGATACCTCTCTGAAGTACACCAAAGCGGGCCTGATTTTAAGGAAAAATCAGGGTTGCTATTCTTAGTGTGAGAGTCCGTGAGAGCAAACCATCCAGTGCCTCCCACAGATGCGTTCTCTGCCACTGGCTCCCACTTCATCCTGTCAGTCACATTCCCTTTATTTTTTCTCCTACTCACTCCTGAAAATGCTGGTATTTACATCCCACCCCCAGCCCAGACTTCCAGACTGATGGATCCTATCTCTGGGAGATTACACAGTACCTGCTTCTGACTTCCAGCCCGGCCAGCACTTCCCCATCCCACACGTGCAAAGGCTGACAAAGGTAAACTCAGCATATTCTAGAGCCATCATCACAATAGCTCAGACCACTCATATTCTTTTTCAGTGATTTACAGCTTTTCTTTTCTTTTTTTTTGAGACAGTCTCAAGCTGTCACCCTGGGTAGAGTGCCGTGCTGTCACAGCTCACAGCAACCTCATACTCTTGGGCTTAGGGGATTCTCTTGCCTCAGCTTCCCAAGTAGCTGGGACTATAGGCACCTGCCACAACGCCCAGCTATTTTTGTTGTTGTTGCCATTGTTGTTTTAACTTGCCCAGGTCAGGTTCAAACCCGCCAGCCTCAGCGTATGTGACTGGCACCCTACCCACTGAGCTATGGGCACCGCCAATTTACAGCATTTGACTCTTGGTTTCTCTCTCTTTTTTCCTTTTTTTAAAAGAGATGGGCTTTCGCTATGTTGCTGAGGCATGGTTACTCACAAGCATGATCCTAGTACAGATAAGCAGAAAGTATTGGCCTGCTCCATTTCTGAACTACGCCAGTTCACCTCTGTTTAGGGAACCTGGTGGTCTCCTGCTCCTGGGAGGTCACCACACTGATGACAAACTTAATGGGGATACCCTGTGGGCATGGCATACTAAACCCCAGATGGCTCAAGCAATCCCCCTGCCTCGGCCTCCCAAGTAGCTGGGACCACAGGCGCTCGCCTTCATGCCCAGCTTTCTCTCTTTTTGGAGCTGCTCCTCCTTCTTGGTCATAGTCTTGGAAATTAGTCTCCTTCATTTTAATCTTTGGAGTTCCCTAAAGATTCATCCCACTATAGTCACCTCCTATTTGTCCCCCTGATTAGAGCAGACAGCTGGCTCTAGCTTCAGCCAATTAGGACCCAAGCTCTCTACAGGTTATCTTGGCTAGCCTAGCCCACTCCATGCCTATGGTGTAGGAGTCAGACCGAAAGTCAGTAACTCTCCCTCATGAATGCTCTCAAAGAGACTTTCTTGATTATGAGGGCTGTGTACTTCCTGATGGTTTACCATATTGTCAAATGGCTGGATAAGCAAGTGGGAGCCAGTCAGAGCTGGGCAGCTCAAATGGAGGAAAGAGACACTGCTTGTGATTAGCCTGTGACATCCTGGCAGCAAGGTCTCTATCACTCGCAAACATCCAGATTCCCGCTTGGTATCACATAAACTGCCACATATCCCAGTGAAAAGGAACTTGTCCTGGGAAACAAAGTAGGAGGATGGCCAGAAGATAGAAAATGGAAAAAAAAAATCCAACTGATCACTAACATGTCAGACTTTGGAGTTCACATTTTCTATCTAGCTGAGATGATCTTGGGTCTAAAGTCAAAATAGGTTTTCTAACTTGCTCTTTCCTGGTACTATTTAGGATTACTCTAAACACGAGGTGCACAGGTGGCCCAACAACTACCAGTATTCAGGATAACTGTTGATACAGATCCACTCCTGGGGGTCCAACCAAACAATAAGTTCTACACAAAAATAAGCTGCACTGAAGAGTCCAACCCAGCCCAGGATCTGAGGTCCCGGCACAGCACAGGCAGGACTGGGGCTGTGCAGCCGGTCTCCTGAGGACCACGTGATAGCCTCACATTGCCCCTCGGTCGTCTCGTTGGTCTTTCTGGGGACCCTGCATAATTCTCAACTCTGATTCCACTGCTGTGTTTGGAAATGTTGCTCTCTGGTCATTTTATTAACTTGTGCTTTTTCTTTTTCTTTTTTTATTAAATCATAAACACATAGATCATGTATATATTAATGCATTTATGGGGTATGTACTGATTTCATATAGAATTAGGAATGCTTATATCACATTGGTTAATATATACCTCATCTCGTTTACTTAATTATTGTGTTAAGACATTTATACTCTGGCTCGGCGCCTGTGGCTCAAGCAGCTAAGGCGCCAGCCAC
>NW_003852406.1:4544456-4546043 GCF_000181295.1 Otolemur garnettii | reverse complement strand
GAGCCGTGATCTATTCTTTATATGAAAGTGTGAGTGATTATAAATTGGTTTCATAATATTTTTTCTTCCATTGGATATTTTTTCTTCCATTCTTGAGATAATGTACTGAGTAGGATATGTTCCAGCTCCACCCATGACTTGTGCTACTTTTCAACCTTCTCCTAAGCTACACCGTGAAACTATTTATTATTACTCCTGTAATCCTAACTCCCCCACCAACCATCTGGAGATTAATCTGGATCAAGAGATAATTTACCAGAGCCACTCCTCAGACCTCTACTCTGAGAACAAAATATAACAGCTTTCCCATTATTATGCTGTCACTTCTTGATGTTAATTGGGACAAGATTTGATATAATGATTTTTTTTTGCAATTAAATGAGTCGAATGGCAACTATGCTGCCATAGAAACAGCTCCATATTTCCGCTGTAGTTATTGGTTATTTGCCCAATTCATCACTGTTCAATTTTACTTTCCTAACGATGTTCTCAGTGGCACGTGATCCATCAACTGTGCCCAGTACAGATGAGAGCCAGGATGTTATGTGAAGGAAGGCAACAGCGCTCTAACTCAGGCTGGCTGGGGAGCTGGGTGCTCTTGTCCTGCCATGGTACAGAAGCTCAGAGGCAGCATTCATGTGGCTCTTACTTACTGAGTGCCTCCTGTGCCAGTTTCTGTGGCAGCACACACAAAAAGACCCTGTCCCAGAGTGGCCACCTCACTCTGATGTGGGAAACTTGCAAAAACCAAAGGACATAAGCAAAGTGATGAACATTGTCATGGGGCTGTGAAAGCAATAAATGGGTGTCATGACCGAAAGAAGGGGCTATTCCAGGTACAAAAGTCAGGGAAAGCCCGAGGCTCTGACCTTTAAGCTGAGACTCTAAGGATGAGAAAAATGATACTGTGGGTCAGAAGGAAGATTCCGTGAGGAGACTGGCCTGAGATGGGAAAAGAACGTGGCGAGTCTGGGGAAGTGAATGAAGACAGTGGGGCTGAGGCTCAGCAAGGGAAGAAGAGATGCCGTCAGAGTGGGGGGCAGAGGCAAGATCCACTTTGAAGGGTGCAGTAAAGATTTGGGACATTAAGCAAGGAAATGACATGGTCTGACTTGTATTTTACCAAGACTGTAGTCGCCATGAAGTTATCAATGATTCCATTAGAGTCGTGGGCCCGAGTCACGGTCTGTAGTGAGGAAGCTGGAAACACTATGGATGCCCACTTTTCCACCCAATGGGAGCTCAGGGCTGGGAGCTAAGGAGGAAGGTTTCCTTGAATTGGCTGGAAGCTCAGTCCTAGAATGCACAAACACAACTTGCTCCTCACGCCTTCCCAGCTCTCTCATCATGTTTTACTTAATAAATCACAGGCTCCTTGAGGGTAGGGTCTTATTCCACATGGTCCCAGTGCCTGGCACAAGACTCTACAAAGAGGAGGTGTTTGGGAAACATTAAATGAATGAATGACTGTGCTGGCCTTTAGTGGTAGCCTCTCAGGTTAGGAATGTGGTACTAGAACCGTTCTAGACACAGAGGAGAAAGGCCCTGAGGGAATTCTATAGCTCGTAAAGCACCAGACCCAAAGAA
>NW_003852406.1:4538478-4543472 GCF_000181295.1 Otolemur garnettii | reverse complement strand
TGTAGACTGGCTTGTATTTATCAGCAATGGTTCTTTTTAATGGTGAGTCCGTTTCACGGCCTTATTTCCCATTTCCAGGACAGCTCCCTTGCTTAACCCTCCACAGCAATACATTAAGAGTGCCTCTGCCTGTGATTCTTACCTTTTTTTTCTCCAGTGAAAGGCACAAAGTCCTCCCTGTCTTTCTGCTCCAAAGCCTCTTTCTCCAGGTACATGAGGAGATGCTCACGGTCAAATGGGCCAGTGGCTGCTTTCTGTGTCTGGTCTTTCTGTCGGAATCCAGCTGGCAGCATCGCACTCTGACAGGACAGAGGTGTGAACAGAAGGAAGGATGTTTGCCAGACTGGCACTTTGTTACTCCCTCCCCTTAGTCCCCACTCACTGTATGTGGGGGAACCAGGGAAAAATACAGCTATGCAGAAATGCGGGTATAAGCTGAGAGTTGGGGTCTCGAAGGCCGTACTTGTTCTAACATTCTATACTTAGAAGAGGGTTCCCAGAGAGTGCATGCAGAGACAGACAGCTGGAGCAGCCTCTAGAACTTATTTAATAGGGCCGGGCCCTCACGCTTATAATCCTAGCACTCTGGGAGGCCAAGGTAAGTGGATTACTTGAGCTCATGAGTTCAAGATCAGCCTGAGCAAAAGTGAGACCCAGTGTCTACTAAGAGTAGAAAAACTGAGGCAAGAGGTTTGTTTGAGTCCAAGTTTGAGGTTGCTGTGAGCTATGACACCATGGCACTCTACCCAGGGCGACAGCTTGAGACTCTGTCTCAAAAAAAAAAAAAAAAAAAACAACGAACTTATATAGCACATCACATACAGGATTGGCTAGATCTGCACCCAGGATTTTCCCAGACAAAAATATGGAGACTTTAACGGGAGCCTATGCAGCTAACCCTTCTGCAGAAACATCCAAGCAGGTAAGTAAATACTATGGTAGATGTTAGTATCTGCTTGATTAAGCTTTCAGATTCCTTCCTTAAGTTAAAAAAAGAAGCAGGATACTTGTACTTTTTATAGTAAATATAATATGCAAACTATGTGACACATCAGAATGAAATGTACATAATTCTGTTTTAGTCATATTTTTATTTTAGTAAAATCATGATTTTGGATGCCTCCAATGATAAGTTTAAGATAATACCATTAGGGCTACAGAAAAGACATGCTAAACAAACAATATAACAACATAGCTTTTGAAGAACTCATAAAAATATTAGAAACTCCATTTAAATGTATTTGATATTATTATTATAGTCATTCTAACCCATCCATTGTTGTAGAATTATCAAAGATTTCAAGTTACTTATGTATTTCAAAGAAATGAGTTATTTTAAAAAATCTGCATTTGAGGCAAAAGGCCTGGTTTAAACACCCGGCCTCTGACATTGTGTAATATGAAATCTTATGTAAATTACCTTTCCCAGACTGTTTCCTCATTTATAAAATGCTGATAATATGATTCACGTCAAGGTCTTCTATGCCCAGCAAAGGGGTCTTAACACATAGAAAAAAACTCAGTAAGATTTGTTTCTTTCCTTCCTTCTGTTTCCCCTAAGTCAGACAAGTCTTTCCTCAACCAGTGGAAACTGAACTGGTTTTTGAGAAATACATTTGCCATATCACACAGCAGTGGCTGTCAGGTTCTCCATAAATTAGTAAATGACCCAGAGCCAATCAGGGGAAGGGTAGAAAATCTGCATTTGGAGCTAAGGGATTTCTACCACCGTTTAAGGACCAAACCATGCCATTTACCCCATATTATCACTGACTCACTCTGCTTCAGCTCCATGTCACTAACCTCAGGATCTAGGTCATCCAGAACATTTTCCAACTGCTTCAGTTCCTCTTCTGAGAGTTTTCCAAGAAGCTCATCTTCATCAATGTTCTTGTATTTCTCCAGCTCTTTTTGAAAAGGGAGTGCCATGGCTTCTTATATCCCTTTCTCATGGGCCATGCACATTTAATTGGGCTAGCTTCCTGAGGCTTCAGAGTACTACTAATAAAAGAGAAACACTGTGATATTTCAGTAAACAGGATTTATTAACAGGAGACAAAGCGATGCTGTCAATGGAGTCCACTGTATAGGACGAGTAACGCAACTGAAGGGTCTTACCACCTTCATTCCTGGAGCAACCCAATAGCTTACAAAGTGTTTTCATATATATTATTTTTACCTATTTTGATATTTACAGCAACCCTGTGAGGAAGCCTGCACAGATACTATCATTCCCATTTATAGACGATGATTCTGAAGTGAAGGTGGCCAAATGCCTTGCTGAGGTCACAGAGCTGGGATGCATGAGCCTGGCCCTCTGATCCCCAGTGTAGTGAGTGCTTTTCCACAATACTATTCTGCCTTCCCCAGCTTTCCGCAGAAAAACAGTGAAGAACAAGGCACTAATTGTAAGGCAGTTGTAAGAAGCACACTTGCTTCTTTTCAGGGAGAGAGTGATGTGAAGAATACAAAATGGGATTCATTCATCAAAGAGTCGGCAAAGTCTATGTGAGAAGCATTGTCTAGTAACTCCTCTGCAATTAAACTAAGATTCTCAAATCCTGGACACTTAATCACTCTCACTACTGTTCTCTTTTTTTTTCTCCTTTCTTTATCTACCATTCTATTTCTATTCCCATTTGCTTTCTGTTTCTTTAAGCCACCCTTCCTGAATCTTCTTTCTTTATACCCCCTAGATCAGTGATTTTCAAATGGTGTGCCGTGGCACACTGGTGTACCATGAGAGGATCTTAGGTGTACCTCAAAAATTTTTAAAGATCATTAATTAGATTATTTTAGAAAGAAGTTCAAAGCACAGTAAGTATATTATTTTTGCCTCCTTCTTTGGATCGATATAATTTAAGGTTCAAGTGCGCCGTGGGATAAAAAAGGTTCAAAAACACTGTGCTAGACCTTTTAACTCTCTACACTTTTTATACCACCTCACTTGTAAACCTTCCTCTAAATGAAATTTTTACTCAGTCTCTTTCCCCTTGCAGATTAACAATCATTCAGGAAGTAGTTATGGACTTAATTGTGTTTCTTCTCAGGAGGTAGTGGCATCAAGCAGACTTATTAAGGCAATAAATATTTACTTGTTTGCCAGGCACAGTTCTAGAAAACAGCAAAAGAAAATACATAAGCTACAACCCTTTCTCCCAAGGAGATAATAGCTTATTGAAACAGACACACATAAATGATACTTGTTAGAAGAATGTATAAAGTAGTTTTAAAAACACATGAAGGGTGGTGCCTGTGGCTCAAGGAGTAGAGCACCAGCACCATATGCCAGAGGTGGCAGGTTCAAACCCAGCCCCGGCCAAAAACTGCAACCAAAGAAAAAAAAAAGATTATTAAAAAAACACATGAGGAAATCATCACTGAGTAAAGGAGGCAGCTTTGAAGGGAAACTGTGAGAAAGAAGTTGTATTTGGGCCTTGAAGGATGAGGGTGTAAGGTGAACATGGGTGGGTGAGGGCCATTCTCGGAGAAGAGAACAGAATGAAGAGACACACAGGATGAGAAAGCAGAGACATGCTGGTGGGATCGGTGGCATGGCTAGAGAGGAAGATCCCTGGGGAGGGAGAGGGCAGAACTAAAGGCAAGGACAGGATATCTGTAGAGGGCCTTCCTTATGTATCGCTCTGGGACCCGGACTTTATTGGGAATGAGAAGCCACCACCACTTCTTAAGAGTAGGGGAGTGATCTGGGCACACCCTTTTCTCATAAGACTTCAAATGGTAAGAATGAAGAATGAATGGGTTGGCATGGAAAGTGACTGGTTCCAGGTGGGCCACTTACAGACTATTAGAATACTATTTCCCTGACCCCCACCCCCAAATATTGGAGTGTTTTACAATTGATGGTATTTCAACAGCTCACATATGTTCAGACTTATGGTTTTCTATGTAGGTACCCTTTTTACATACAATGCAACTCTCTTTCTCTTCCATTAGCCCTCCTTCTAAGTTTCAATCACTGTATTCCAGTAAAAATCCTACTAAAATCAGAAAAATCCACTAGATTCTATATACTTTCTTCTGGTCCCAGCTACCACTAATTTCCTGTGTGACACTGGTCAAAGATCTCATTTGCCTGGGCCTTATTCAGGAAATGAACTGGGTGAACTACTCTGCTTAATGGATTGTAAGATGCACTGTTAACCACATTTATTCTTCTGAAATTGAGATGTGTCTTACATTGATGGCATCCTACAATCACCATTGCTCCAGAGTAGCTGAGATGTACTTGTCATTGCCTATATATATATACATACATGTGCATAAACATCCAAAGCACCAGCTTCACAACTAGTGGAATGGATGCATAGATTTGGAAGGAAATCCCATGGACAACTGTAGAACATTCTTTTAAAACCTAGGAAGCAAGGCTTGGCATGGTGGCTCACACCTGTAATCTTAGCACTTTCAGAGGCAGTAGTGGGAAGATCACTTGAGGTTGTTTTTAAGACCAGCCCAACCAAGAGTGAGACCCCCATCTCTGCAAAAAATAGACAAATAGAAAAATTAGCAGTGGTACACACCTATCCTCCCAGCTTACTTGGGAGCCTGGGGCAGGAGGATTACTTGAGCCCAGGAATGTATAGCTGCAGCGAGCTATGATGATGCTCCATCCTGAGCAACAGAGTGAAACCCTGTCTCCATAAACAAACACACACACCTAGGAAACAAACCATCATGGGAGTTGACACAGGCCGTGTTTAGGAGCACTCCCAGAGAAAGATCCAGATTAGGATAGTTCTGTGTAATTATAACACAAGCTTAAATGTCTAGAAAAATCAATGTCTTTTTATGGATTTTTAAAATTACCACTCTTGATGGCACAGAGGAAATACTATGTGGAAAAACACAGACACTGATGACTATAAGTCAAAAAGTGATTTTAAAGATGGATTCTGGGCTCGGCACCTGGGGCTCAAGCGGCTACGGCGCCAGCCACATACACCTAAGGTGGCGGGTTCGAATCCCCAGCC
>NW_003852406.1:4521887-4538319 GCF_000181295.1 Otolemur garnettii | reverse complement strand
AGGCTCCGTCTCAAAAAAAAAAAAAAAAAAAAAAAGATGGATTCTGAACATGAACAAGTTTTAAGAATATCAACTGACTCATTTCACTTAATTTTCCTTTTCTATATGTGTACAAGCGAGATATGTAATTTTAAAAATTTCTGTACATTTATAGCAGGTTTAATTATATAGCCAAAAAACTACAAACAACCCTAATGATAATAAGTGAACAACAAATTTTGGTATATCTACATAATAGAACACTTCTTGGCAATAAAAAGCAATGAACTATTGATATATACAACGATATGAATGAACCTCAAAATAATTATAATGAGTGAAAAAAGACAAAAAGAGTGTATGCTGCATGATTCCATTTGTCTAAAATTCTGTAAAATGTAAACAAATTTCTATGACAAAAAGCAAATCAGAGTTATGTAGGGATGAGAGATGCTAGGGACTGAAGAGAGGGATGACAATGAGCCTGGGGAAACTCTGGGGATGCTGCACAGATTCACCACCTTGATTCTGGTGATGGTTTCACAGTGCTTGTGTATGTCAATGCTTATCAAACTGCACCCTTGATATATGTGCACTTTATTGTTATGTCAATGATATCTCAATAAGAAGATTTTTAAAAATCTACCTAGAAGTCTAAAATAGCTCTTTCAATAAAGTGCAAATTGTATTTTTAAGAAAGTAGGTATCATATTTTGATTGACAAAATTTTTTCCTTAATGATACATAAAATATTGGAGTGCTTTACAATTGATGGTACCTTAGAGTTCATAAGATTCTACTTGACTTTCTGTTCCAGGACTCTATACTAAACCCTAACTGTTCATTCTCTTCTGAAGTAGATTTGCTCTCTGAATTAATCTACATTAATCTACCAGTCAGCCCCTCTCAGTTCTCTGAACCTTAGATTCTGCCCCTTCTTCCGGCATCCAGTCTTTCCGCACTTCCTGCAGCTACTTCTGCACGGCAATTTTCACACCTTCCTTTTTACTCTGGCTTTGCACCTTTGTTCCTTCATGCTTAGACTACTCTAATTTCATCTCGAAAGGTTTCTGTTCTTCCCTGTAAACCACCCAGAGCACTATGATGGGATCATCTTTCTCAACCCTGCTAACAAGCCACTTCCCTGGTTAAAAACGTACAACGGCTCCCTCTTGTCTACAGAATGAAATTCAGACAATTCAGCATACGAAGCTCCCATAATTGGATCTTAATCTGCACTTCCTATTTTCTCTCTCTTTACTTTTCTGGGGAAGCCCTCACTTCAGTTAAAATGGTCTATTCACTCTCAGTGACAGGCAGAATCACTTAAGATGTGGTCTATTCACTCTCAGTGACAGGCAGAATCACTTAAGATGTCTACCTTCTAATCCCCAGATCTCTTCAAGGTCTATTTACTTTACATGGCAAAAGGGTCCAGGTGACAAAATTAAGGTTCTTAAAATGGGGACATTATCCTGTATTATCTGGGTGGGCCCAGTCTAATTCAAAGGGCTCTTAAGAAATGGAAGAGGGAGGCGGAAGAGTTAGAGAAGGAGATATAATGACAAAAGCTGACAGTCAGAGTCATCTGATTGCTGGCTCTGAAGATGGAGGAAGGGGCCTTGAGCCAAGGAATGTGGGCAGCCCCAGAAGCTGGGAAAGTCAAGGAAATGGCCTCTCCTCCACAGTCTCCAGAAAGGAATAAAGTCCTGCTCACATTTTGATTTCACCTAGTGAGATGTGTTTAAGACTTCTGACTTCCAAAATGGTAGGATAATACATCTGTATTGTTTTAAGCCACTAAATTTGTGCTAATTTGTTACCACAGCCTTAGGAAACTGACACACTCCCTTATTCAAACACTTCCATTTTCCAAGATAATTGTTGGTTACCTTCCACTAGTCCCTCCACATTGACTCCCCATGCTGTTTTGTGCTACAGTAAGACGGTCTATTTGGATTCAGACTGCAACAAGGTCCTCTTTCTTTTGGCTTCTGTTTGCCCAACAGGAGGCACCAGAAAGAAACTGGATGGCAGGAAAAGAAGAAAGTCGGGTCTGGAAGCCCACATCTCCCAATGGGCAGCTGTTTTCCAAAGATGCCCTCCTGATCTTGCTGACCTCAGGCCTTAGGGAGGTGAAGGGTCTCTGTGGTGGCTAGTGCTAGAGTTTTACTTTGCTGGATTCCTTAAATACTTCCTACATCTTTGTAATGAGCATTTTTATTAAAATTTCTCCAGGTTCTCAGTTTGAGTATGTCCTCTGTTTCTTGTTGGGAAGTTGGCTGATACAGTAATATTACTTGGAACATCAATATGTTCTGCTTTCTTTTTGTTTTTTGTTTTCTGAAATAGGGTCTTACTCTGTTGCCCAGACTAAAGTGCAACAGTGTCAACATAGCTCACTGCAACCTCACCCTCCAAGGTTCAAGTGATTCTCCTGCCTCTGCCTTCTAGTTAGCTGGACTACAAGAACCCACCACTGCACCAGGCTAATTTTTGTTTATTTTATTTTTTTAAGAGATAGGACTCATTATGTTGTTCATGCTAGTCTTGAACTCCCAGGCTCAAGTGATGCTCCCATCTCAGCCTCCTGAGTAACTTAGACAACAGGCACCTGCTACCACAGTTGGCTATGAGACCTGGCTCAGATCCTAGCTCTGCAGGACCACAGACTTTCAGAACTGACAGAGGCCTTAAAGATCACCTAATCTAGAACCTCAGATGTTTTTTCTCCTGTTTCTCTGACCATTCCTTTTTGGTCTCCTTTCATCTTCCTTCACCATAAATACCAGCATTCTTCAAGGTCTTGCTTAGAAATTCTATTCTTTTTTTTTAGACAGAGTCTAACTATATTTCCCTCGGTAGTGTCGTGGCATCACAGCTCATAGAAACCTCAAACTCTTGGGCTTAAGCGATTTTCTTGCCTCAGCCTCCCAAGTAGCTGGGCTACAGGCGCCCGCCACAACGCCCAGCTATTTTCTGGTTGCAGTTGTCTTTGCTGTTTAGCAGGTCAGGGCTGGACTTGAACTCACCAACCTTAGTGTATGTGGCTGGCATCCTATACACTGAGCTACGGGCACTTATATTACATGTTCTCTCTACAAAACTCATCTGCCTCCAAAATTTTAATTATTATATATCTAATTATATATATACATGTATGTATATGTGTGTGTATATCCCGAAGCCTCAAAATACATATCTT
The DNA here is from genome assembly GCF_000181295.1 of Otolemur garnettii. Taxonomy (NCBI): domain Eukaryota; kingdom Metazoa; phylum Chordata; class Mammalia; order Primates; family Galagidae; genus Otolemur; species Otolemur garnettii. The sequence continues at coordinate 4,535,135 of NW_003852406.1, read as the reverse complement.
CATCTTAGACTTTGTTCCTGAGGGCTAGACCTGTATATTTTCTTCTTTTTTTTTGACATAGAGTCTCACTATGTCACCCTTAGTAGAGTGTCATGGCATCTTAGCTCACAGCAACCTCGAACTTCTGGGCTTAAGCAATTCTCTTGCTTCAGCCTCCCAAGTAGCTGGGACCACAGGCCCCTGCCACATGCCTGGCTATTTTTTTGTTGCCAATTTTGCTAATTTTGTTGCTATTTTTTTGTTGCCTATTTTTTTGTTGTCATTGTTGTATAGCAGGCCTGGGCCCGGTTCAAATCCGCCAGCCCCAGTGTATGTAGCTGGCACCCTAACCACTGAGCTAGGGCACTGAGCCCAGACCTGTATATTTTCAACTACCTAAACCAACATCTCTCCTTAGCTACCTCAGATACCTCAAATACATTAGAAGTGCTTTCAACATCTCATCATCTTTCCTCCACTAGAATTTCTAATTTCAAGAAAATGGCCAAAAACCCAGGAAGCAATCCTTGACATCTCCCTCCATCAATCACCAAATCCTGTCCTTACCTGAATGTGTTGAGAATCTACATATTTCACTCATCCATGCTGCCCACATTCAGCCCTACCAGCTCCTGGTCCATTCTTCACATGAAAGGCAAAAAAGATCTTTTTAAATAAGTCTGCTTTAGTTACTTAAAATCTTGCAGTGGACTCCTGTTGCCATAAAGATAAGGTTAAAATTCGTCTGGCCTCTGTCATCCTCATCAGCCCCACGCTACGCTGCACTGCACTGCACTCCCATCTCCTCCTGGCTCCAGCCTCCTGGACCACTTCCAATTCCTGGATCAAGCCTTATGTTGTTCCCTCTGCTCAGAATACTCTGACCACCCCACTCCTCTGGCCGACTGCTGTCTGGCTCATTCCTCAGTCTCATGTGAACGTCACTTCCTTAGGAGGACCTTGTTTGGACCCTGAGATAATGTCTGGGTCACTCCTCACCTCACCTACCACAAGACCCCACCTTGATCCCATTTGATCTTGGCTTTATTACAATTACTTGTTTTATCTGTCTGTCTTGCTAATCTCTATTAGCAAGAGGGTGGGGACTGTTATAATTTTATTCACAGATAAAATCCTGACTCCCAGCATAGGTCTTGACCCAGAACAGGCATCCAATAAATACTGTGTAACAGATTCCAAAATGAAGGAAATGAGCTCAAAGAGGTGAAGCAAGCCACAGGCCCAGAGATCATCCCACTGTATCTGCTGTTTCCTCTCCCGGTGCTGGAACTTTCTGAGATCACCTAAGCCCACAGAAGTTGCCCCCATCCTAAATTTGTATTACCTGTGTCACAAACTGATGTTCATCACTTGCTTTCCTGTTATCTTTTCATGTATGTTACATATATGGTTTTCTCTCCAGCGACCCTATAAACTCGCAGAAGATGGGACCATGTCATAATTTTTTTTTTGAGACAGAGCCTCAAGCTATCCCCCTGGGTAGAGTGCTGTGGCATCACAGCTCACAGCAACCTCCAACTCCTGGGCTCAAGCGAGTCTCCTGCCTCAGCCACCCAAGTAGCTGGGACCACAGGTGCCCACCACAATGCCTGGCTATTTTTTGGCTGCAGCTGTCATTGTTGTTTTGGCGGGCCTGGGCTGGATTCGAACCTGCCACCTTAGGTGTATGTGGCTGGTGCCTTAGCCACTTGAGCCACAGGCACCGAGCCCATAATTCTTTATATTCCTGGCCTTCTCAAGCTTACATTTGTACATTCATTCAACAAACATCTGTGGAAGGTCTACCTTTTCGAGATATTGCTGGGACAACAGCAGTGACGGAAACAGATGGTATCCTGTGCTCTAAATGAGCTAATAGATGAGAGGGAAAAACATATTAATCAATTACAATAACATGTTAAAATGATGTACTAGTACCAGTTAAAACAAACTGCATATGTTGTGTCAATGTACCTGGGAAGTGGCAGGACCCTCAAAGGCAGAGAAGAAAGAACAGTTGTATCTTCCTGGAGTACAATTTTGACTTGAAGATTTGGGAACAAGTTATTATTTTATAAGAAACAAATATAGACATACAGTGGAGAAGAGTGCAGCATTCTCACAGCTTTTAAAGTCAAATCACAGATTTTCCAGCTCCTGGGTAGTCTGCTTTAGCCCCCACCGTGGGGTCACTTTTGTCTTCTCCTGCTGGAGACATGCAGTGGGAAGTTTGCAAAGCACTTCTGCAGCCTTGCCTCTGGCACAGCGTCTGTCCCATGGCAAGCATTCAACACATAACAAGATACTCAAGTACACAGTGAAATGAAGCGGATGCCAAGCAAGGCTTCCAAGAGTCCAGGTGGGCAAGTACAGAAGGTGGTTAGGAAAACAGAAAATAGGAATAAAGACATGGGCTTATGGAAGGATGCCTGGGGCCCTTAAATAACTCTTCCTGTTACCCAAAGACACAGCTGCGGGAAGGAAAATGAGTGTGGCTTTCTTCGTGTCTCCTTCCACTGCCTTTTTTGTACTGTCCAGCTGTGGTACAGAAGAGGAAAACCAGACCCAACGTGAGGTGCCCAACCTTGGGCCCTGCCTACACACAAAGACAGAAACAAAGCCCAAACAAGCAGCCCTATTTATTAAACACAAACCAAAGACTAATTTTTACAAAAGAGTAAACAAAAAGTGCTCTTAAAAAAACCAGTGAAAAGTTTTTTAAATGCATAAATTAGTACCATAAATTGCCTCAGAATATGTACATATCTAGGGAAGCTACAAAGGGCTGCCCTTGGAAAGGACAAACGCCACACTGAGAGGGAGGGGAATGTGATTGGAGAAAGGGGATTTGGGTCTTCAACTGTGCTAGTGATGATTTATCCCTAAGTGGAGGGGCCAGTAAATGAGAAGTTATTATTCTTTATTCTTTTCAATATATCTTCAAGATTTCATAATAATTTTTTAAACAATTAGTGCACTAAGTTTCCGAAGAGCCAAATCTACATTTTCCAAAATTAGTAAAGTAGAACAAAATCAGCATGTCAATGTACACTCCGGTAAAACATGAATTGATCCCATATTAAATCTGCTTCTAACTGTTGGGCAAATATGAAGATGTATTAGCTACAGCCTGTGTTTTGGAATCTAGCTATTTGAAGATGGACCAGTCCGGCCTGTTTCTCTTTTTAAACAACTACACCATATGGCTCCCACCATATTCTGGGAAATACCTGCAGAGGACAAAGGACAGAGAATGAGGTGGGATAAGGAGAAATTTCAGGCCAAATATATAGTAAAGCAAGAAAAATGTGGAATGAGAAACAGATCTTATCAGAATGAAGATCTTTTATCTGAGATTATTCTTAATTTCCCAATTTTATAAAACAAAACTTGCCAGAGCCTAACTCGTGCTTGAAAATGGTCCTCTTTTATAACTGGGGGTCCACTAATGACTGCTCCAGGTTAAGAACTCCAAAGACTAAAGCATGGGCCTTGGAGTCTGTCAGCCTGAGGTCTGAGGATACAGACACACGTGCAGTGGCAACCTCTCCAAGCTTCTGTGCCTTTCTCCAAGAAATGGACAAAGAATGGTACTTCTCTCAGAAAGTGGACACTACCCCACCTCCATACCTATGAATAACGGTCAATAACCTAAGAAAGGTTTTGAAAACCCTTTTAAGCTTTATTTACCCTAGTGTTTCGCGGACGTGACTAGGCACTTTCTTTTTCTCATAACCTATTATTAACATTCTATATATTTGGGGGAATAATGATTGAGAGATTCACAGATATATACAAATAAACTATCTTAGACGTTCATGCTAGTCAATGTGCATACCCGAAAGTAACATTTTCGTATATATACATAACATTGGGGAATAGCAAAAATATTATGTCCTTGCAGCAAAGGATTCTGTAAAAAAGTCGATTCTATTTTCTCGGTCTGGAAACAGGAAGTCTCTTCTGCACGCCTTCTACGAACCCTTTGAACTACTTGTAGCCTATAAGGAAAACATCTGGTTGCCTGTGATTTACACACAAAGGGAATGAGAGGAAACCCCTCAACTTCTCTTGTCACAAAGCTGGATCTGTTTTTTCCCCCAATGCTTCCCTAACCCAAAATAAAATGAACCACCACCTATGTTCTCAGACTTCCTTGCACACTGACACAGGTCTAGGACACAGAAAGGAAAGGGATGGCTCTTGTGTAGAGGTAGCTTTCTTTCTTTTTTTTGAGACAGAGTCTCACTATGTTGCTCTGGGTAGAGTGCTATAGTGTCACAGCTCACAGCAACCTCAAATTCTTGGGCTTTAGTGATTCTCTTGCCTCAGCCTCCCAAGTAGCTGGGACCACAGGCGCTCTCCCCAACACCCAGTTATTTTTTGTTGCAGTTGTCATTGTTGTTTAGCTGGCCCAGGCCAGGTTTGAACCCACCAACTTTGGTGTATGTAACTGGCACCATAACCACTGTGCTACGGGCGCCGAGCCTACAGGTAGCTTTCTAAGGTTTGGGGAATTACTAATACTTTGAGGTTGGAGGGAGAGGATGAGTATCTTAAGTATAAATAATTAATAGCAGCCAAGATGAACAAAAAAAGGGAACCTCTCCTGACCTCACTCCTACTTCCCATAGGATTTAGAACCCTGGGAACTTGAAACCAAGGAGTTCCCACATATTCACTGTAGCTGTCTGCCACTAATTACAGAGTCCTCTACAACACTTTCTCTTATTTTACTTATTTTATCAATCTCCCCCCAAAGTTCAAATCTACAGAAAAATTAAAAGAACAGTACAACGAACACCTGTTCACCCTTCTTTTTGCTTCACCGATTGTCACCATTCTGCCACATTTGCCACATTCTGAACTTGCTCTGTCACCCTGTATTTTTTTTCTAAAAAACGTTGCAGATGTCATGCCATTTCACATACCCACATCTCCAAAGAATAAAGATAACCTGATCTCATATACAATCACAGTACCATTACTGCACATAAGAAAATTAACAGTGATTCCATAATACCACCCGACATGCGGTCCATATTTAGATATCTCCATTGTCTCCAAATTGGCTTTTATACCTATTTTTCTTTCTTTTAGAATTCAAAGTCCACACATCCCAACTCATCTTTACACCACTTGAATAATTTAACCTACATTTCTACACTCTCCCACCCCCCAGTATTTTTTTTTTTTTTTTAGACGGAGCCTCAAGCTGTCACCCTGGGTAGAGTGCCGTGGCATTACAGCTCACAGCAACCTCCAACTCCTGGGCTCAAGCGAGTCTCCTGTCTCAGCCTCCCAAGTAGCTGGGACCACAGGCGCCAACCACAACACCCGGCTATTTTTTGGTTGCAGCCATCATCGTTGTTTGGTGGCCTGGGCTGGATTCGAACCCGCCACCTTAGGTGTATGTGGCTGGCGCCCTAGCCGCTTGAGCCACAGGCGCCGAGCCACCCCCCAGTATTTTTGGCGAGAACACTACACAGGTGAAGTTACAGCCTTCTTATGACATCTCAACAGGAGATTCATAATAACTGGGGTTAAACTTGATCATTTGGTTAAGGTGGTGACCTCCTAATCTCTTAAAATTGTAAATGTACATTTTTCCCTAAGTAGTCTGTAGTGAGATACTTTGAAATAATGTAAAAAATCCTATTCCCCAACCATCTTTCACTTAAAGGTTTTGTACTAGTTGGTGAGTCCCTACCTGAATCACCTGTTATGTTAGGGTTTGCGCAGTGCTGAGTTTCTGATTCTCTCCTCCCTTCTATTGTGTATTCCCTTTTCACACAATGACCCATCAGTGCCATCCTCTCTTTTCTTAGTGTAGGGATGCTCTGGTTACTTCTTGCTGGGGCAGCCTCCCCCACCTCCTTGCTGACCACATTCCACTGTTCAAGCTCAGTCCTAGGGATTGACTAACCTTTATCTACTGATTCCATCACTTCACCTTCAGCCAATAAAAAACAAAAGCCACTACAGTTATGCCTACCAACTTACAGTCATTTACAAAAATTAAAATGGCTGTTATGCATATTCATTGGGTTAGACTGAAGAGGGTAAACAGAGGAAATCAGTTTTATTTTGTAAAAATGCTGATATTTTGCACGAGCCCTGAAAAATCTTTCCTTCTCACCAGTGCAGAGTCACAATCAGGCTTTTTGTAATGGTGTTAAACAGAAGCACCCTCATCTCTTCAGTCCCCTGACATAAGAATCTTGGAAGAATAGAGGTTTAGAAATCATTTCGCCCAAATGCCCCATTTTACAAGCAAAAAAAGAGGCTCAGAAAGATGGAGGGCCTTGCCCAGGGTCCATGAGCTTCTTAATAGTGGAGCTAGGACGGAAAGGTGGTTTTTGAAATACCTCCTTTTCCAATATTCTTTTCATTCCCTTCACAAGGGTCTTGTGATTCAGACGTTTAATGGGCACAGAGGAAACCGTAGCATTCACGGCCGCTTTCACTGCTGATTTGCATTTTGATCCGATCACCTTTCTACCTTCAAATACTTTAAGTAAAAATTCCCATTAGGAGCTTTTCATTATTATTATTTAAAAAATCAACCTTCATGTATGCAGGCCAAGAGGGAAAATTTAGGAAGCCTCAAGGGAGCACATACTACCAGTAACTTTAAAGGAAAAAAGATAAAAAATAAGAGTGTCTCAAGGACCTGCATCAGGCTGCTTTCTGGGAGGCTGAAATGCCCTGCGAGTGACAGCTCCAGAGATCTTAGAAGACGCCGGCTGGAGCCCAGCCTTCCTCGTCGCCTGCTTTAACGAGGCAGGGAGATGAATAAGACTCTAGGAGCTTATCAAACATTCGCAGGAGAGGAGAAAGTGGGGAACAAAGCCCAGCGTGGAAAAACCCAGCCCCGCAGCCCTGGAGGACAGGAGACCGCGCCCTCGCCGCTGCGGCCCAGCGGGCTGCAGAGGCTGCGGCACCGCAGTGCGGGACTCGGGACCCACCCCGGCGGGCGCCTCCCGCCCGCACCGCCCGCGCGCAGCGCCCGGTCGCCCTGAGCAGCCCGCCTGGCCGGGAGCCGAAGCCGCGGAGCATCCCCCAAACGGCAAGGAAGGCGCGGCGACCACCGCATTCCCGGCCGGGGTCTGCAGAGAGCGGCGGGCCCGGGCCGGCCCCTCCCGTCCCCGGCTCGCTCACCCGTCCGTGCGCCCATCCCGGAGCCGGCGGTCAGGGCGGTCAGTCCGTCAGCCCCGAGGTGGCGGGGCCGGACGAGCAGGGGCGGCGCCGCGGCCGGGGCGAGCGCGCCGATCAACAGGCGGCTCCGGCCGGGCGCGCGGCTGCAGCGGAGCAGGCTGGGAAGCGTAGTCCCGGCGGCGCGCGGAGCACGACCCCCACCCCCGCCGCGCGCTCCGCGCCCCGCGCCCCGCCTGCCCCGCCTGCCCCGCTCCTGGAGTCGGCGTCTCGACCCGGCAACCGTCTGCGGGGGCGAGACGCGCGCGGTGGGGAGCGCAGGCTTTCCGGCTTGGGAGGCGCGTTTGGGGGAGCGAGCATCTTGACGTGGAGCCTGGTTGAGACCCGGCTCAGGTACACACACTCCAGGCGGCCGCAGGTTTTATTGGCCCGCAGGGGCGCGGGAAGGAGGAGAATGGGGCTTAGTTGCCCGGGAGGGAGCTAACCGAGGTGGGATGGAGCCAGGCTGATCTAAAGTTAAGGCGTGAGGGTGTTGGAGAAGCCCACAGGGGTGCCTTCACTACATGGGTGACGGGACAATTCAGCCTCAGTGAGCCTTAGTGTCCACACCTGTAAAAGAGGCTTAGAGCTTGAAGACGCGTTGTGAGGCTGGAAAACCCCCCAGCAGGTACCTGTGCGTGGCTCTCCGTAAAGGCTCTAACTTCGGAGTTATGAGGGGTTGGTTCTTGGGCACACTTCTTGCTGGAAAGCCCTACGGAGGTAATGCTGTAGTCCTCGTTGGACTGGGTAAATGTTAAAACCTACCCGGTTGCTGTCAGTCGTGTAGTACTAAATATGTACTGCTGGGTTCTTGGGAGCTACAAAGATAGAGAAAAAAACTATCTTGTTTATGAAGCACGAAAATAGGATGCAGTGACATAGGACAAAAACCAAAATTATGAAAATACATGGCATCGTAGGGTTACCTTCCAGAAGCCATTTCTACAACTACATATGGTCTCTCTCCCTCCCCTCCCACCCACCCCTCGACTTCCCTTCCTCTCCTTTTTGACCCTTGCTGCACACTGTAAGCATATATAACCTTTGCTTGGGACACTTACCTTGACAGTGTAAGGTATGTTGAGCTTTGCCAGTTGCCACTGTGCAGTGTTTAGCATTATGGGAGTGGAGGGAAATGAACCAAAGGGATGTAGCATGGCTAGTGTAATCGCTGTCCGAAATAGGCAAAAGGTGAATGGAGGTGAAACAGCTTTATTGTCTGGCAGGAGCTGTGCAGTAATCATGGGGCCAGAAAAAAAAAGTGTCGCAGTGGAAATTCCATATTTGAAAATAACATCCCAGGCTCGGCGCCTGTGGCTCAAGTGGCTAGGGCGCCAGCCACATACACCTAAGGTGGCGGGTTCGAATCCAGCCCAGGCCGCCAAACAACAATGACAGCTGCAACCAAAAAAAAAAAAAAAAAAAAGAAAGAAAATAACATCCCAGTTTGATGAAAAGTATTTCAAATTGTATATAAAACCAGCACACTGTACCCCATGACTGCATTAATGTACACAACTATGATTTAATAATAAAAGAAAAGAACATCAGTTTTGCATTTGTGAAAATACTTTTCTATTCATGTTCTCATTTGATTTTTGCAACAATCCTGTGAGATGGGCAGAGTGAGGATTTTTTCTCGTGACAGGAGTGAGAGGCACAGAGAGGTAATATGACTTATTCAGCGTCACCCAGCTGGCTGTTAAGCTCATCTTCTTTCCTTCTGTGGGCACCCTCAGCTCTATCTTTCCTTTGAATATTTCAAAGCAGGACCATACCTTTCCGAGGGGATGAGCTGAATCAGAAGGTAAAGTAAATTCTTGAAAACTCGTGGCCCTAGCATAATGAACACTGGCACACAATGGCTGCTGAGAGGCCAATGTTTCCACTATAATTTGTGGTAATGGACTATACCCTGGGCCGCCTCAGAATGGCAAATATGAATTGCAAGGACTTAAATGAAATGGAAGTGTGGCCAAACCAGTTTAAATCAGGTGAGTTTTCCTGTACATTTATTATTTCAAACCTCCTGTGTAACAGACAGGACATTCATGTTGTACATTTGTTACATTCAGATCCTTCTGTTGAATAAGAATGGGGCTCTTGACAGGTCAAGCCAGAAGTTTTCCCCAGAGAAGGCTGATAACAGACATATACTAAAAATAATAGTTATTCCATTCATATTGGAAGAAAGAGTAGCATAGGTACCCTATAGTACTCTCTGTCTCTTTGGTTTCCTATGGTTCCCCACAAGGAAAATGGCAGCATGTGATAAAACAAATAGAACATTACTTCAGAAACAGGCTGTGAAAGGAAGTGGACAGAAAAATGATTTACGTTAAAGTCATAGTTGGTAGCCGAAAGCAGAGATGCAAGAGCCATCCCACAGTCCTAGAGCCATGTATATAAGCTGCAGGAGTATGATGGCACCAGACTAAAGAGAATGAGTTGTGAAAAGGACCTTCTGACCATTCTCTGTCTGTGTGATGCAGACTGAAGCTAGTAGGTGTCAATGGATGAATGAGGAAAGTGGAACACTTAACCTAATGTTAAAACTTAATGGAAAGATATTACCTGTTCCGGTTTGTTTAGTTATTTAAATCTAAAGTGTGTGTCTTATTTTAAGATAAGATTTACCAGTTGAAACCCATCATCATTTCTGGACCATATCTTGTAGGCTTAACTTTTCAACTTACTTTTTAGATAAGGAAGCTGCTAACATTGCCAGTAAAATCTGACATGGTGGAAAGTAAAGCAAATTCTAAGTGGCAGTTATAATGAAATATTTTAATTACTCATGGTCGAATATGTAGCATGCCTCATTAGGAACAAGTAGTAAATGCGGTTGCCTACCTAACATCCACCCCACCTTCTCCTTCAGCTTTACGGAAGCTTATGTATGGGCGTTCATCCACCAGGGTTAGTGATCTCATTACCATCTCAGAGGTACATTCCTAAACCTACCATGGGCCAAGGGAATAGGATCCTCTTAACTGGTCTGAAAGAGACTGAGAGTGAGCATGTGACCCAGTTCTAGGCAGTGAGATCTGAGGAGAGATCTGTTGAAAGAACTTCTGGGAAAGGGTTTCTTGCTCTTAGACACAGACATACTGGGAAACATTACATTGTCTTCACTGGAAGTTGTTGCATCTGGCTGTTTCTAGCCTTAGGAAGAAGGCTACAAAGCCAGCACAGGGATGATGGCAGAGTAAAGACAGAGATGAATGTGAGTCTGTGATGTTATGAGTCAGTAAGTCAATCAGCCGTGGTGCTGCCCTACTTCGGGATTTCTTGTTACATGAGATGATAAATATCCTTATTGTTGAGTCAATTTGAGATGGTGTGGAAGCTGAAAACATCCTAAGTGTTCAGTTGAGATATGAATATATGTTTTTTGGGATGGACTAAGGGACTTCTTCCTAGACTTGATAAAAACAAACCACTGTAAACCACAAGCAAAGGAAATGTGAGGGGATATTATCACATAACAGATAATATCATAGGTTTTAACATCATGCAGATTTGAGTTTGAACCCAGATATTTACTGATGGTTTAACTGTGGCCATCAGTTAAACGGAAAACTGTGTTTTCTTTAACCCCCACCAAGCCTCAGTTTTTTCATCTCTAAAGTAGGGATAGTAATACTTAGCACATGGGGTTTTTGTGAAGATTCAATGAGATAATTTGTATCAAGTATACTACAAAGGATATGGTGGTTACTAAGGTTACTAAGGGCTAAAGAAGTGGCAGACTGGGGCAGTGCCTGTGGCTCAAAGGAATAGGGCACTGGCCCCATATGCCAGAGGTGATGGGTTCAAAGCCAGCCCTGGCTAAAAACCGCAAAAAAAAAAAAAGAAGAAGTGGTAGTCTGTGTTGATGAACTGTGAATTAAATGGTTTTTATGCTTTAATTATCAGCAAGCATCTACAAGCAAATCATTGTGTAATAGTGATCATGTTAAATGACACTACAGTGATGCAATCAGCAAAATCCAGTATGTGGTAAACTATGTGACAACCTGGTTTCTTCAATAAGTAAATTGCAAGAAAAGTAAAAGAGGGAGGGAAATATTACAGGTATATAGAGATATAAGAGACAACCAAATGTAAAGTACAAATTTTGATTTGAACAAAGAAACTATTAAATCACATTAATGAGATAATTGGCAGAAATATGAACACAGGATATTTGATTATATTAAGGTATTATTTAAAATTTTCTGGTTGTGATAACAATATCTTAATGTTTTTTCCCCCAAATCTTTATCTTTTGGAGGAAAAAAACCTGAGTATTTACAGAGGAAATAATATCTGGGATTTGCTTTTGAAATTATGCAGTGTAGATGCTGGGGTAGAATGGCAGGGTAGGGGTAGATGAAACAAGATTGGCCATGAGTTTATAGTGGTTGAAGCTGAGTAATGAGACTTTATTAAGTCATTCTCTCTCAATCTTTCTTTTTAAAAATATGTTTTTGTTAAGATATAGTTCATGTACCATAAATTCACCCCTTTAAAGTATACAGTTTGGTGGTTTTTATATTATATTCACAGAGTTGTATAACGGTTACCCAATCTAACAGTAAAACGTTTTTAAAACCACAAAGAGAAACTTCGTACACATCCATTTGCCTCACATATCTAGACCCAGGCAACCGTGAACCTTTTTTACGTCTTCTCTAGATGTGCTTATTCTGGACATTTCACGTAAATGAAGTCATACAACGTGGTCTTGTGTGACTGGCTTCTTTCACATATAATGTTTTGGGGGTTCACCTGTGTGTAGCATGTATTAGTACTTTATTGTTTTTTATGATCAAATAGAACTCACTTTGTGGATATAACACATTTTGCTTATCTGTTCATCAGTTGATGGGCATTTATTATAGATGGCTTCCACATTTTGGTTGTTATGAATAGTGTTGCTATGTACATTTGTGCACAAGGTTTTGTATAGGCATATGTTTTCATTTCTTTTAGGCATATATCTAGGAGCAAGATTGCTGTGTCCTATGACAACTTTATATATAATATTTTGAGAAACTACTAAGCTGTTCTCCAAAGCATTTGCAGAATTTTACATTTCGATCAGCAAAGGATGAGTGTTTCAGTTTTTATACCTCCTCACCAACACTTGTTAACATCTTTTTTCAATTGTAGGTATCTTAGTGGGATTTTGATATGCATTTCCCTAGTGACTAATGGTGTTGAACATTTTTTCATATGCTCATTGGCCTTTTTTTTTTTTTGAGATGGAGTCTCACTCTATTGCCCTGGGTAGAGTATCATGGCATCTTTGTAGCTCACAGCAATCTCAAACTGTTGGGCTTAAGCAATCCTTTTGCCATTGGCCTCTTAAGTAGCTGGGACTACAGGCACATGCCACCATGCCTGGCTAGCTTTTACTTTTTTTATTTTTTTGAGACAGAGTCTCAGTTTCTTGTGCTGGGTAGAGTGCATTCTCATCATAGTTCACTGAACCTCTGTACTCTTGGGATCAAGCAGTCCTCTTGCCTCAGCCTCCTGAATAGTTGGGACTACAGCCCACCACAATGTCCAGCTATTTTTAGAGATGGGGTCTTACTCTTGCTCAGGTTGGTCTAGAACTCCTGAGCTCAAGCAATCTGCTCACTTAGGCCTCCCAGAGAGCTACGATTACAGGTGTGAGTAGTTTTTTTATTTTTAGTAGAGATGAGATCTCACTTTGGCTTAGCCTGGTCTCAAACTCCTGACCTCAAGCAATCCTGCCTCCACCTACCAGAGTGCTAGGATTATAGGCCTCAGCCACTGAGCCCAACCTTATTGACCATTTTATATCATCTTTGGAGAAATGCTATTCAAATGCTTTGCCTGTTTTTTTAATTCAATTGTCTTAATTGTTATTGATTTATAAAAGTTCTTCATATGTTCTGGATATAAATCCTTATCAGATATGTGATTTGCAAATATTTTCTCCCATTCAGTGTTTTTTTTCTTTTCTTTTTTTACTTCCTGATTGTGTTTTTTAGAAAACACTCTTTACCAATTTGAGAAAGTTCCTATCTACTCCTACATTGTTGCATGCTTTTTTTTTTTTTT
>NW_003852406.1:4518392-4519838 GCF_000181295.1 Otolemur garnettii | reverse complement strand
GGGCTGGATTCGAACCCGCCACCTTAGGTGTATGTGGCTGGCGCCTTAGCCATTTGAGCCACGGGCGCTGAGCCCCTAATTTTTTTTAAAAAGGAGCAAAAGATCTGAATAGGCACAGACCAAAAAATTACATACAGATGGCAGAAAAGCGTATGAAAAGATGTTGAACATCATCTGTCATTAGCATAGTGCAAATTAAAACAACGTGATACTACTATGCACCTATTAGAATGCTAAAATTCAAAACATTGATCACACCAAGTTCTGGAGAGGTTGTGTCGCCATGGGAACTATTATTCATTCCTCATGGGGCTACAAAATGGTACCACCACTTTGGAAGTCAGTTTGCCAGTTTTTCACAAAGCTATGAAGTTATAGCGAGCTGTAACATGCAATGATATAATATGCTGTATTATGGACACAGTATATCAAAACATGGGATGTAGCAAAGGCCGGGCTCCAAGGGAAGTGTATAGCTGTAAATACCTACATTAACAAAAGAGAAAGAACCCAAATAGATAACCTAACTTTATACCTTGATAAACTAGACAAAGAAAAGCAAATTAAACAGAAAACTAACACAAGGAAGAAAATAGTAAAGATTTAAGATAAAATAAGTAAAATAGAGAATAGAAAATAGAATCAATGAAACCCCTAGTTAGTTCTTTGAAAAGATCAACCAAATTGACAATTTTTCACTAGACTGACAAAGAAAAAAAGAGAGAAGACGTAAGTAAAGTCCAAAATGCAAGTGGGGACATTACAGCTAACCGTAGAGAAAGAAAAGGGACTATGAGAGAATGTTGTGAATGATTATACGCCAACAAACTAGATAACAAGTGTGAATTGAACACATTTCTAGAAACACACAAATTATCTAAACTGACTCAATAAGAAATTGAAAAATCTTAGTGACCTGTACAAGTAGAGAGATTGAATCAGTAATCAAAAAAAAAAAAAAAAATCTCCCAACAAAAAGAAATCTAGGACCAGATAGTTTCACTGGTGATTTCTATGAAGGATTCAAAGAAGAATTAACATGAATCCTTCTCAAACTCTTCCAAAAACAAAAGAGAAAAGAATATTTCCTAATTCAGTCTATGAGGCGAGTATTATTCTCATACCAAACCCAGACAAAGACAGCATAAGAAAAGAAAATTACAAATTCATATTCGTTATGAATATAGATGCAAAAATTCTTGAGGAAATATAAGTAAACCAAATTCAATAGCATATTAAAAGGATTATATACTACGACCCGGTGGGATTTATCTCAGGATGCAGGTGGTTCAACATAAAAAATTAATAAATGCATTAGATTGATAGACAAAGAGAAAGAAACCCTAGACCATCATCTCAATGCAGAAGACATTTGACAAAATCCAGCACACTTTCGTGATAAAAATGCTCAGAAAGGCTTGGCACCTATAGCTCAACCGGCTAAGG
>NW_003852406.1:4505276-4516413 GCF_000181295.1 Otolemur garnettii | reverse complement strand
AAAAAAAAAAAAAAAAGAAAGAAAGAAAAGAGAGAGAGAAGTGGGATGGCTTTCAACTCTATAAATTTTTCATGGTAACTTTTTTTCCTGCACTTTTACAGCCACCTTGGACATTTTGTAAAGTAATTAAGTGATCATCGCTTAGACTCTTTCCTGTTGGCTCATTTTCTGCCCTTTCCTTTAGGTACCTACTTTTTGGTCTTTTGGTAATGTCTGACTTTTCAAAATTATCTTCCTGGTTTCTTACTGAGGCCTGTCTGTCTTTCTTTCCCTTTTACTTCGGCATGTCTCAAACTGTAGGAATTCTGAGGAAAAAAGAGGTTCCGTAACTAATTGAGTTTGGGAAATACACCGTTGAGCAAAATCCAGTAGCTTACTTCCCTGCAGGCCTTCTAGAGCCTTCAGCATTCTGACATGCATTGTGAATCTCCGAAAAGGAAATCTAGCTTGCAGTGTTATCCCAAGTAACATGGAACCCTTTCTAACGAACACCTAACACCTCATGTAACCTAGTTCTTCAATCTTCAAATAAAAACTTCTAGTCCTTCAGTAATGTTTCTTAGCAGGAAACACGTTATATGCTGTCTCATCACTACATTGTAAACTCTTCGAGGGAAGATAACCAAAAGTTACCAATATTGTCAGTATCCTCTCTCTTAGATCCTGGAATAGACACCAAAAAGTTCCTGTTTTGTACACTTATGCTAAATGATGTCATTTAGCCTTCAGGATCTTTTTACTACACCTCAATCCAACTATTTGTGATCATGTACAATTTTTGTTTCACTGAGCGAGGCAATGCTGGAGCTAAAAAGATGAGTAAGACCTAGTTATGCCTCTTGGAGCATGTATCTGGTGGAGGAGATTTAAGTTAAGTACATGGACAACTCAAACACAAAATACAGTGTGGAAAATACTAAACAAGAGGTACAAACCACCCTCGAGGTTCAGAGGAGAAACGATAACAATCGGGTAGTTAGGAGAGAGGGACAATTGGGAAGAATGGGGCAGAAACATTTGAGATGGATTTTTTTTTTTTGAGACAGAGTCTCACTCTGTTTCCCAGGCTAGAGCACAGTGGCATCAGCCTAGCTCATAGCAACTTCAGTGTCCTAGGTTCCAGCAATCCTTCTGCCTCAGCTTCCTAAGTAGCTAGGCCTACAGGTGCCTGCCACAACACCCAGCTAATTTTTCAGGTTTTATTAGAAACAGGGTCTCACTCTTGCTCAGGCTGGTCTTGAACTCCTGAGCTCAAACAGTCTTCCTGCCTTGGCCTTCCGGAGTGCTAGGATTACAGGTGTAAGCCACTGTGCCTAGCCCTAAGACAGATATTAATGAGTTTAAAAATGTAGACAGAGGGTATTAGAAAAGCAGAGGGAATAACATATACATGGTAGAAATGGAACAAGGAGGCCAGTTCAAGTGGCTCTGTTTGGCAGGAACTTGTGGAGCATGCGAAATGAGTTATACAGATGGGGTATGATCAGAACATGAATAGTAAAAACAGAAATAATAGCTTAAATGTCAGTGTGGGTTTATAGTAAGGTTATTGTGCTGTGAGAGCCATTGAAGGATTTTTGAGTGGGAAGGTGATGTGGGGACCACTTGCTCCTCTCCCATCCTGGAGTGTCACCCCAAATCTGTTTCCTTTGTCTCTGTCTAGCATTGCAACATATTAAAACTGGAACCAATGAATGGAGCTTCCAGTCTCCTGGCCGGCTTATGGAATATCTCTTCTTAGAGAGTTGTCCAAAATACAACAGAAACCAAGGCAAGAGATACTAGTAAACGTGCACTCACCCATTCTGTGTACAAGTCAGTCTACGGAGGGGGTGATCAAGGGGAGAAGATGTTCATATAAGAGTACAAATAAAAGTCTTTGGTAGATTTAATGCTAATACTTATGAGTTATGATTTCAGGGTGTCAATGAGGATACTGATAAAAAAAAAAAAAAGAAAGAAAGAAAAAAGGTGCACGCAGATAGTGAGCCAGGAGAATGAACTGTATCCAGTCAGGCTTTCAAGGCAGCCCAGGACTAAGAGTAAAACTCAAACAACTGGAGGTTTGAAGTCCACCCGTGAGGTCTTAGGAACACCATCCCTCCTGGTGTCATGTTGAAAGACTGCACTCTCCAGGCTGTGGAGATGGGCTGGAGAAGCTGGGTGTGTTTGATGCTGTTAAATTTTTCTGTGACGCAGACTTTGAGGTCATTGGGGGTGGGGGCAGAGACGTATCCTTGGCATTGGCAGAGCTTGGAGGTCTGAGCAAGCTGGCTCCTGCTGGGATTCAGTAAGGGAGCAAAGCAAAGCTTTGGCTTTTTGCCGTGGCCAGGGCAGAGTCCTGCCCAGGTTCTGTCCGCATGGCTTAGGGGTCCACCTGGCGCCCAGGACGCCTACGGATGGGCCTCTCTTAACTCCCACGGCCGCAGGCTTTAGCGCACCCCGGTTTCCCAGCAGGGGAGGGCTTTCCTTGCCCAGGCCGCCAAGGAGGAGCCGCGGCAGTCGGCCCGGCAGCTGCGGGAGCTGGTTCTGCTCTCCCCCTCGCAGGTGCGCGTGTGGCGCGGGCGCCAGGTGGGCAGGACGCGAAGGAGGGAGGCGCCCGCCATGCCCGGCCCGCAGCTCTTCGCCTCGGCCGCCCGCCCGCCGCCCCCGCGGAACGGCCAGCCGCAGCCCCTGTGAGGAGGAAGAGGCGGCGGCGGCGGCGGAGGAGGCGCCGCCCCCTTGGCAGGCTCCCCGACCCGGCGGCCTCGGCAGGACCCATGGCGGATTCCTCGCCCGCGCTGTCCCTGCGGGAAGGCGGCTCCCGCGCCCCGCGCCCCGCGGCCCACTCGCCACCGCCGCGCTCGCGCTCCGGCTCCGAGTCCGAGGAGGCCGAGCTGTCGCTGAGCCTGGCCCGCACCAAGACCCGCTCGTACGGGAGCACGGCCAGCGTGCGGGCGCCGCTGGGCGCCGGCGTCATCGAGCGCCATGTGGAGCATCGGGTCCGTGCCGGCGACACGCTGCAGGGCATCGCTCTCAAGTACGGAGTCACGGTGAGCAAGGCGCCGCGCGGCCGGGGAGGGAGGGAGGCGGTGCGGCCGGGGAGCGGGTGCGGGGGGCTGGGGTGTCGGGAGGGCGGCGTCCGACCCCGGCGGCGCGGCCCCGAGCCCTAGCTCAGCGCGCGCTGCTGGCTACGGAAATGGTCGGCGAAGCTGGTCCTGCAGCCGGAGGGGCGGGCCGCTGGGGCTCCCTCCCCAGGTAACTGCATCGAGTTCCCGGGTGCCCTGCCCAGACTCAGACAAGATCGGTCGCGTGAGGAAGGCCGGAGAGAACTAAGGCTCTGGCATCACCAGGAGCCATATTCACCAGATTTGCGGTCCCGATCGCACTACAGTATATTTACTCAAAGCCAGACTGAGGTGAATTTTATTCTCTATGTAAACAAGCTCTGTGATGAGTCAGAAATGGTACATTTGTACCTACCGGATGGTTCTGGTTCTGTCGATTATGTTTCTTTATTTAGAAGTGAAATTACACCCCAGGGCTCACTGGCAACCGTGAATGTGACACCTGTCGCTAAGCAGCAGCCAAGAACTGTGGTCTAGGTGAGCTGGAAGGTTGTGTTCATTACACATTTATAAGTGTGTGTGTCTAGGGTGTATTGCATTACACCTCTTGGAAGAACATGGGAACCTGAAGGAACACATTGTTTCATTAAAATTACTTACAATTAACTCTAAGCTCTGTGATGGCCTTTTTGCATTTGAGTTTGGTATCACTTTTCAGTGTTCTTTCCTGAAGCATCTTAAACAGCAATGAGAAGAAAAGATGATCTTATCTATATCTTTCTCTTAAAGTGAAACTCCTCCTGGCCTTTTACCCAATGGCGGAGACTGAGTAATCTATTTTGCATAGTTGAGCGGGTGTACATTTACCTATCAGGTCCTTCTGTCGTTTAAACATTTTGAGAGCAAGAGCCTTGCTGTGCAGTCCTACACTGATATTATCATGCTATGGAGAGCCCCATTCTGCCCTCTTGGGAGTCATCTAAATGTGAAACATAGAGCTACAATTCTCCATGTGCATGGGGCCTGATTTGGGTCAGAGCCAGAGGAAAGCAGGGCTGGGAAATATCAGTAGCTACCCTCTGCTGAATGCCTGCTGTGTGCCAGGTATTGCATTTATCCTGTTTCATCTTGATCTTATTTAATTTGACTTTCACAGTAAGCCTAGGAGACAGGTGTAATTAATCTTTTTACAGATGAGAAGATGGATGATGAGAGGCAAGACTATTTTCCAAGTATGCTTATTTGTTAAGACCAGCTTTAATTAACACAGTGGTCAAGCACTTGCTTTTCTCTGGATATTACTTCTGACATCCACCCTTATTTTTATCTTGGCTACTGAAGAGGGAAGGTCTTTTCTGTATGTTTTTATGCATCATCCTTACTAGGCTGGGGTGACTGTACCTATTAATATATGATATTTCCCATTCCCTCTTCCTATGCAATTTCTCTGCAATCCACAGCCCTCTGTGGTCTCATCTGATTTGCCTATAGCTCCTACACACCTACTTGCTTCAGTTCTCCACCTTTAAACAAATACTTTCTAATCCCTATTTCATCTGCTATAGATCTTGTTACTCATAATTATTTTCCATTAAAGTGTAAATCAAATGTTTCATTACTTTTGATTTTAAGATGTTCAACCATAATGAATTGAGAACTAGAACTGATAGTGACAAATTGTGCATTACAGGGTTTTTCAACCTTAGCACTACTGATATTATGGACAAGATAATTCTATGTTGTGGGGGCTGCCTGGTATTGTAAAATATTTAGCAACATCTCTAACTTGTAACCTCTAGATGCCTATAGCACTCCCCAAGCCCTATCCAGACATTGCCAAGTGTTCCCTGGGTGACAAACTCATCCCTGGTTGAGAACCACTGGTTGTTTATTACGTATATAATAATTCATAACTGAATTGCTATTCAGTTGATGAAATTGTCAAAGATTCCTCCACTAATTGTATAGAACCAGTGAGTGTGATAATCCTTACAGTAGTGAAGAGATATTCTTGCTCTAATTAATATCTGCAGATATTAATGTATTTATTCATTGTAAATGAGATTATAGGTAGAAGTTCAAAAGGCAGAAAAGTTTTCTTGCTTTCTTTGACTTAAAAGAAAGATGTTGAGAGAGTTAAGTTTTTAATATTAACTGCCCAGATCATGTACAACATACTTAAATTGTTGTTTAAAGGGTTGGTGATGAGATATTGGAAGCTTTGAGACCCCGGGCAGTGTACCTGGAAATTAAGAGTCAGTCCAGGCAATAGTTGACCTTAATATTTCACATCTGAGGAGAGTCTAGCATAGCTCTTCAGTCTTGCTGAGAGGAGGAGGAATTCTCAGGGAAGCGTATCTGCCAAGGCAGCTCCTGAGCTCCCCAGCTGAGAGTCCAAGCAAGAGTTCAGTCCTTTGGTGGGAAAACTGCTAAGAGCCAGTAGTAATCTAGGCATAAGGAGGTTCCCAGAACAGAGGCTCTGATGGTAGGTGAAGATAGAGACCTAGTTGCCAGCTCTGGGTTGTTAGGGGAACAAACTGGAAGCTCGTTCTCTGAAGTGGTGCTCAAGGGCTTGCAGCAAGATACGTCTCCAGATATGGGAGTAGATTGGGTTCCTCAAATTTGCCTGGGCAGGAGAAGAATGTCCTGGGGAAGACTAAAAATAAAGGATCCCAGCTGACTTCAGAGCTTTGGGATCAGAATATCCAGAAAAGGAGTCCAGGAATTTCTATTTTTAACAAGCATGGCCTCTTTGCTTGTTCCTAAAGCACTGTCCCTCCTTGGAGTCTTTGCACTTGAGGTTCTGTCTGTCTAGAACACTCTTTCCCTGATAGTTATGTGCAGGGCTGACTCTGTGGGTGTGTCATCTGTGCAGTTGCACAAGCCTCCATCTTTAGAAGGGCCTCACACTTGGTTTAATGCTCTGAGGTCACATATTGAAATGTTTGTGAACAGGACCTCACATTTCCATTTTTCATCAGGCCCTGGGCAAATGATGTCACTGGTCCTTGCCAAGTGACTTGTTCTCTCACTGCTTTTAGAGACTTCTCCGTGAGGCCTTTCTTGACCATTCTGTGTCAAAGTGCAGCCTCCCACCCCTAGCATGCCTCCCTCAGCGTCCCTGCCTTGTTTTTTTCTAATAGTATTTATCATTCATCTGATTTTTCTTTTTTTTTTCCTCAGTGCTACCCTTTTGGTAATCTTTTAGTAAGTAAATAAAAATCCATGCCTTCATGGAGCTTATATTTTGTTAGTGGAGATGGTAAATAAAAAAGTAAAGTATGCTTTAAGTCAGATACTGATACACAAAATGAAGAATCATGCGGAGGAAGGAGACAGCAAAGACTGTGGAGGTGGCTATGGTTTAAATTGGTGTGGCCAGGGAAGGCCTCACTGAGGAGAGAAGGGAGGGAACGTGCAGATAACTGGGGAAGAACATTCTAGGCAGGGAAGAACATCCGGTGATGTTCCGGAGGTGGGAGCATAATTGACACCTTCCAGGAATGGTGTGGCTGGTGCTTGGCATGTAGTGGGCTATCATTGGACTAGATCACTCAGGGACTTGAAGGCCTTTGGCTTTTTCTCAGAGTTGGGACACATTTGAGCAGAAGAGTCACATAACCTGACTTGTGCATTACAAGCATCATTTTGACTGCTGCTTTGAGAACAGGCTATGGGAATAGCCAGTGCCAAGCAGGACGATCAGATAGAATAGGAGCTTTTGCAGAAATGTGGCTCGGACCAAAGCAATTGAGAAGGAGGGAGATGGTGAGGAGTGGCCAGGTCTGGATGATTTGCTGATATGCTATAAACGTTCTACCAATTTGTTTCCTGTTTAGTCCTAGAGATGGGCCCAGGGATCCAGGAGGCTGCTCTACAGGAAAAAAGAATGTGGCATTTCAAGAACCTGGCCAGGTCTGATACCCGATGGACCCTAGTTCTGTCAGTGACTTAGAAAGGATCACTATGACTTTTTCTTCCTTCTGTCACTTTTTTAGTCATTAATTGTCAGTAATAACTAGCATCCATTATTTTCTTAACCTACTTTTATAGAGCCTGGTTTGTTTGAAGACCTGTGCTAGATGCTGGGATTAGGATAATACATGTGGTTTTCTTTTATTCATGGTAAGTTTAACAGCCACTGCTTTCCACTAAACTGTGGCTACTTGAGAACCTGGGAACTTGCCTGATTCATCTTTGTATCTTCTGTGCCCACAAGCCTGAAGCCTGGCATATTGTGAGCTCTCTTCATACATGTGAACTTAATCCATGAGCCTGCCTGGTATGAAATACAGTGGAACCTCCACATCTGACCACCTCCCTATAGTGACACCTCCTTAATTTGACTTAATTTTCATAGACCAGACATGCACCACATGCACTTATCAGTACAGGAGGCCTAGTTCCTTATGTTGACCAGCTCTGTGTGTTGACCAGTTTGTTACAGTCCCTTGAGCGGGGTCAACTTACAGAAGTTCTATTGTAGTAGGCCCTGAAGTTGAACAGGCCCTGGAAGATGGGGCCCAGGTGGGCCTAGGAGAAGCAAAGAGACCTGAGTGAAGAGGTGCAGCCTGTGGCTAGATTTGGTTTAATAGTTCTCAAATCTTCAAAAGACAGCTGCTTTTACTGGTGTGTGTTTCCTCCCCTCACCAGCAGTGAGTCTTTACACTGAATTACGTTTAGGTTTACCGCAGTAGGAGGCGTTTAAGGAAGTGGGTCTGGGAAACCGAAACTATTTGGGCTGAGTTGAGAAATTACTATATAAATACAGTTCAAACCTCAGACATGAAGTTGATTGGGCTGGAGTTTCCCTGGCGCTGTTTGTCCCCACTGAGACACTAGGGCCCCTTCCCTTACCCTGTATTCCAGATTTAGCTATTGTGTTTTCAGTGATCCTCCTCCTCGGAGTCAAGCCTCTGGAGGAAAGTGACCAGTTCCAGGCTGCCACTGTCCACTTTTTGTTTAGAAATTCTGGAAAAGCTGCCAGAGTGCAGAATAGGAACTGAAACTGACGGAGGCGGCCCAGTGGGACTTTCATCTTCAAAACCTTTTTCTCTGTCTCTTTGCTTCTCCCAGGCAGCTTGGCTGTCCTCTCACCTCTCCAGAGGCCCTCACTTAGATCCTATCCAGTTTTATTGGAAGGCCCTCACCTTCCAGTGCCCTCACTTAGATCCTATCCAGTTTTATTGGAAGGCCCTCACCTTCCAGTGCCCTCACTTAGATCCTATCCAGTTTTATTCCCAGGGTTTTCTCTTCTCCTTCAATTAGCTGCTAAGCTGAGTTGTTGGCTTAACATTTTCCCCAACAAGTTACCTTGCTGAGAAAAGGTGAAATGATTGTCATTTTAAGGAGAATAAGCATTGTGAGTTAGAAGCTTAAGGATATGTAAACCGTTAGCGTTTATAACTATAGCCCCTGCTGCTGGTGGAGGTTGTTAACCCTGGCTGGTCAAAGGGCAGGGAACTGTAAATAGTGCCACGGGAGGGGGGGCTTATGATGAAGTAGACTGGAGTGATTTGGGGTTTTAGTAGATTTCTCATGTATTCTTTTTTTCAAAAATAGCTTTATTGAAGTATAATGACAAAATTTGGCCTTCTTAAGTGCATAATTTAATGACTTTTAGTAAAGAGAATCGAGATGGCTCTCTAATTGAGAAATGAACAACTCAAGTTTAGAAAAGTTCCATCAGCCTGGAAAGGAGCCTGTGTCCATCCCATTCCTCTCACTCTGCTCCACTCTTCAGTCCCAGGCAACCACCCCTCTACTTTCTAATTTGTACATTTGCCTTTTGTAGATATTTCCTATAATTGGAATTTCCTGTACTCTTCCGAGACAGTGTAGAGAAAAAAAAAAAAAGCCTTTCTCCCATGAGCACATGGCCACAGTGGGGTATGACTGCTACCAACACCTAGAAAACATAACAGACGACAGATGTGGGATGCACCTTGGGAGAATCATTTAACATTTAAATAATAATATTTATTCTTTTGTAAATAATAATCAAATGATAGTTGTATGTGTTTATGAAATGTCTGTAAGCCACACAGTGCTGTGAAAATGTTAGTTATCTTGGAACTTTTTGGAAGGGCTTCTCTTTTTAAGGAATGGAGAGGAAGAAAAAGTTTTGAATATTGTATTTACTAGGGGAATTGATGATGCTGGCCCAAAGTGTCCTTTTGGGAAAGTTCTTGGCCATACTCTGTGGCTGCTTTTGAGATACCTTGTAGGGTGAATTCCCTCCCAAGTAAATTCACCTTTATAATATGTATTTCCAGGGGAGTCATATTCAGTAAGTTGTTTTTAAGTTATTGATGACACTCACTCTACCTAACTTCACCTTGTGAAACACAACTCGACCTTGTCTCCATCCATTAGCTTTCACTTTTTTTATTCTGCTGTCTGTTTCTTAGTAACCAGATAGTAAATTTCTATTTCATTGAGTCACTATTCAGTCCTCATAAGGAGAGACTGTGAATGAAAGTGATTGATAAGCTGCTACCCTACTCATCTGTCTCTAAGAAACAGGGTAATTCTGTATCACTTTGAAAAGCACACACTTTCTAGTCACAGCATTAATGGCGTCCCGGGAAATGTTGAACAGAGGCAGGTAGGAAAGCTGTAGAGTTTTCCAGCTCTCCCTCAGATTGGATCATGACTTTCCTTAGTCTTATGTGAGGTGGAATTCCCAGGACAGTAGACACATTCAGATGAAGCATGTGCATATAAAACATTCCAAACCAAAGGAAAACAACATTTGACCATTCGGATCATCCGTGGCTTCTTGTCTGTGCTACTGCAGTTACCTTCGTAACTGGGCTTCCTGTGTCCACTAATGCCTCTTTCTTGCTAATCCATTTTTCCGCACAGCTGCCAGAGTGATCTTTAACTGTAATCAGATCATGTCACTCCCTTCCTTCATCCCGCAGTGGCTTCTCATCACGTTTAAAATAAATTCCACATTCCCTACCTTGGCGTCCAAGGCCCTGTCTGGCCTGAAGTCTGCTTAGTACCCTCTGAACTTCACTCTTATGTATTTGTTCCCCCTTGTTCTAGGGCATTTGCTGCTTTCTTTCTGGCTGTGATGCCTTTTTTTTTTTTTCCTTTTCTATCTCTCTGTATGTCTGGTTTCATACCATAACTTAAAGAGAAGTAACAGAGTTTAGAGCCTATGCAGTTGGGCCAAGCCATTTCTTGGGAAAAAGAACACTTTAAGATCAAACTTAGTAACTTTTTAACAAAACCTTTCAAAGCCTTTTTTCACACTGTAGGGCAGTGACAAAATATTATATTATTTATCTGGGTTTATTTATGTGAAATATTCCTTATATATTCTTACCTTAGGAGAAAACAAAACTCTTTTTTTTTTGGAGACAGAGTCTTACTATGTTGCCCAGGCTAGAGTACAGTGGCATCATCATAGCTCACAGCAACCTCAAATTCCTGAGCTCAAGTGATCCTCCTACCTCAGTCTCCCAAGTAGCTGGGGCTGTAGGTGTGTGCCACAACACTTACCTAGTTTTTCTATTTTTTGTACAGATGGAGTCCCACTCTTGCTCAGGCTGGTCTTGAACTCCTAAGCTCAATCAGTCTTCCCACCTCAGCCTCCCAAAGTGTTGGGATTACAAACATGAACCAAAGCCCCTGGCCAAGAAAAAAAAAATTATTTATTTATTTATTGACAGAATCTCACTCTGTTGCCCTGGGTAGAGTGCGGTGGAGTCAGAGCTCACAGCAACCTCAAACTCTTGAGCTCAAGTGATTTTCTTGCCTCAGCCTCCCAAGTAGCTAAGACTACAGGTATGTGCCACAACCCCTGGCTAGTTTTTTTTATTTTTAGTAGAGATGGGGTTTTGCTCTTGCTCAGGTCTTGAACTTCTGAGCTCAAGCAGTCCACTTGCCATAGCCTCCCACAGTGCTGGGATTACAGGTGTGAGCCACTGTGCCCTGCCTAAAATAATTTTAATAGTAGAAAATTCCTACCTCCTTCCTTCTCATTTGCTGAATACATGTAGGGATCTGCCCTTAGTTGTTGCTTTCTTATGTTTAAACAAACTTAACAATAACGGTTGCAAACATTTTGAGTACTTCTT
>NW_003852406.1:4497815-4504520 GCF_000181295.1 Otolemur garnettii | reverse complement strand
GACAGCTTGAGGCTCTGTCTCAAAAAAAAAAAAAAAAAAAAGAAAGTAGCAATGCCAGGATGTGAACCCAGAAAGTCTGGCTGCAGAGCCTGTGCTTCAGATTACCTTGTATTAAACTCATTTACTTGTTTTCACCTTTAGACTCAAATCTCTCCTGTCCTCAGTCTGGTTCTCACCTTGATGCTAGCTGTGCCTGGATGTCCCTGGTGCCCTTGGTGCTGGCCACAGACCACAAGGGTCAATATACCCCTGAAATGTTTACTAATAATACTGAGATAAAGGTGCAGCCTCTGACTTTGGAAGCTTGTGGACTGGGTAAAAGGGCAATTCTAGAGTGAATCACTGTGCAACAGTGTGTACAAGAGCTAGGGGAGCCCTGCCCTTCACTGACCACACCCAGCCTCTGACTCGGTCACCTTGTCTTTGCTCAGTATCTCTGGCCCCTTGCCTGCTCTCGGTGGCCTGTCTTGCTCTGCATTCAGGGTCCCAGTGGGATGCAGACAGCACCCTCAGAGGGTGTGGCCAGAGTTTAATGAAAGGACATTTATAGCATGTGATCGGGGATAAGGGAACCAACAAGGGATGGTGGAATTCCCAGAGACGAGCAGTAGCAGGGCAATGTTGCCCCCAGGCCTGAAGGGTCAAGGGAAGACTGCCCAGACATGGAGCCTTGGATGGGGTGCCTGGCAGGACCTCTGGCCGGAGGAGTGCAGCCACCATCAGGGTGAGGTCCTTCCTTCCCTGCAGTTAGAATACCAGGTATAATTGTGAGGACAGGGGGCCTGGGGTTATGCAATTCTTAAAAGGTAAGCCTCCTAGGATTTAGAACAGGCTCAACAAAAGTGGGGAGTGGATTGGGAGGTGAAGGGAGCTTTAAAAGGAGAATAATCTGTCTTGGTGTTCTGCAGTTAGTGAAAAAAAAGAAAGAAAGGAAAGGAGAATAAGCGGCATAGCAGGTAACTTACTGCCCATTTCTGGTTACTTCCCTGGGTTCCACTTATATGCCTATTCTTCTGACCTGTTATTAATCCTTCTGTCTGTATGTCCAAGCTCTTAGAGTGCGTGAGGTCTTTGTCAGACCAGGGAGGCTATAGAAATAACCACAGTGTACTACTTTTGCTGTTCCCAGCCCTACCCAGCAGTTCAGATCCTAGCGTTCCCATCTGCTTCTGTCCTCCACCATTGTTCCCAGGAAGGAATGACTATTAGCAGTTAGTTGTCCCTCCCAAAAAGCATTTTAAAGGTCAGTGTATCAGTGAGGGGGCTCTTTTAGTTACAAGTGACAGGAAACCTAACTCAAATTGGCCTGAGCAAAAAACAAAAAGAAAAAAAAACAAACCAAAATGGAGTTTATTTGCTCATGGAACAGAAAGGTCTGAGCGTAGTCTGGCATCCGGCTCTGATCCAGAGGTCCACATGCCCTTCTCTAAGGTAGCTTCATTATCAAGTTCCACATTGCGGCAGGACGATTGCCAGCATCTCCAGCCCATCCCCTTCCAGCAGAAAAAAAAAATAGAGAACTTTGTCCCTGACAGACACAGCTAAAGTCTCCTTGCATGTCTGGGTGGTTCTGAGATGGAACTGTGATCTGGCACGAAAGCCAGGGCACTGTGATGCTGCAAAGGGCAGGACTGAGTCACTGCTCACCCTGGAGCAAGGAGACTGCTCAGTGCCTTTGGACGCCTGTGCACCAAGACGGAGCTGGATGCTGGCTGGCAAGAACCAGGGGTACTGCAGGCAGAATGGAATATACCTGAACTTGCTATGGACAGAGTGTTCAAGCTGTTTAACTCTCTCAAGTCTAAACCCAAACTAGACCAGAAATACTTAGGAGTTTTAGATTTTAATTTTGTCTCTAAAATGCACCAGCCTACATTTATGTTCTGTTTCTCACCCTTCTCTTCTCCACCTAACCCAGAAGATAGAACACGAAAGACCATCTCTCCTCTTTTCTTTAATCTGTAAATCAGTATCTGATAGAGAAAAAAGAAAACTTTGTTTATACTATTTATGTGGATTCAGCTTAAAATAAGAAAGCAAGAGAAAAAGGGTCCACTTATATGAATTTTGGTTTTACAGGCTTTTTCAAGTAGAAATATAATTTTTTTCACTCAGAACTAATTTGGCATTAAAGGCTCCCCACAGTGTGGTTCCATTAATCATGTAGGGTCCATTAATCATCCAGGCATTGTATGGATTGTAGAATCAGACAGAAATCTCATTTCAAACATTTAAAGAGCCATATGCACTTGGCCAAATCAATCATCTCAGGGGGCCTTGATTTCTTCACTAGGAAATGGAGAGTAGGCTCGGCGCCTGTGGCTCAAGTGGCTAAGGTGCCAGCCACATACACCTAAGGTGGCGGGTTCAAATCCAGCCCGGGCCTGCCAAACAACAATGATGGCTGCAACCAAAAAATAGCCAGGCGTTGTGCCGGGCGCCTGTGGTCCCAGCTACTTGGGAGGTGGAGGCAGGAGACTCGCTTGAGCCCAGGAGTTGGAGGTTGCTGTGAGTGTGATGCCACAGCACTCTACCCAGGGGGACAGCTTGAGGCTCTGTCTCAAAAAAAAAAGAAAAAGAAAATGGAGAGTAGTAAGTACCATCCACCACCAGGCACTGTACTAACTACCTTCTCTCTCTTTCTATATACAAAGAGTGCCCCCAAAATATGTACACATTGTAAGAAAGGGAAAAAAGTATATTACGTTTGTGATTTTCCAAGTCACTTTTGACTTCTGTAATTATAAGAGGTTCTCACTGTAACTTGTATTCATCTTTTGTTAAATTCATCTTTTCCTTTCTTAAAGTGCGTGTGCATGTTTTTGGCACCCTCTGTATATATATGTGTGTGTGTGTATACATACATACAGTAGAGCCTCTGTAAGTTGACCGCTCAAGGGACTGTAGCAAACTGGTCAACATACGGAGGTGGTCAACATAAAGAACTAGGCCTACTGTACTGATACATGCGGTGCATGGCTAGTAGGTGAAAATTAGGTCTTAAGGAGGTGTCAGTGGAGGGAGGTGGTCAACTATGGAGGTTCTACTTACATCTTCTATGTGAGCTTATTGTACAGGATGGCCATAAAGTTCGTGTGGGCCATAAGGCTCTCATTTAAACCTTGCAGCAACCCTGTGAAGGGTCGATGACATTGCTTTACACACAGGGAAGCAGGTTCTGTGAGATAACAAGCTCATGTTCATACAGTCTGTGTGGGTGGAGCCAGAATTTGAAGCAAGACTGTCAGATTCCAAAGCCTGTGTGTTTAGCTATTATATTAAACTGTCTTGATTACAGGTTTGCAAGAAGGAGTTGTGGTGAAACTGAGATACATATTACAGTGCATATAGAATGCCTGGCCGGGTGAAAGTTCCACCCTAGTAGAGAAGTCTATAGATAGATTATAACAGGGTGTGATGAACTGTGCAGGTATTTCTCCAACAAGCTCAGAACCAGCACAGTTTGAGTCCTGTCTGCACTTACTAGCGGGGTGGACTTAAGCATGCCATTTAACTCTCCAGTCTCCATGTCCTCATGTGTGAAAAAGAGATGATTAATGTCCAGGTTGCAGAACTGTTATGAAGGCCAAATGATATAATGTATGTAAATTCTATTCCATCTCTCACCCTCACCTCCCTTCCCCATCTCGGTGGTTTGGGGGAGGCCTCCACAGGCTATAAACGAGTTTGAGGTTTATAAAACCTGTATTAACTTCTTCCTCTTCTGCCAGTTGTATGATGACTCCATGGTACATAATCTCTCTGCACTTTGTTTCTTTTATTTGTGAAGGAGATCTTCAAGTACCCACTCTATATGGTAGAAGGAATGAGACATTGTAAATTCAGTGCCTGTACTTGCTTTCCTTACCTCTCTCCTGTCTACTCATTGTTCAAGGCCCATCTGATGTCCAAAGAATTAAATCAGAGTTATCACTTTCTCCATGAGGCCTTTCTTAATGACTGCAAGCCTGCCTACCTCATTCTTCCATATTACTGGTACTTCTGTCTCTCCCACCTCCTGTATCTGTCATATAGTCAGCCATCCCCATCCATGGGTTCTGCATCTGCAGATTCAACCAACCCCAGGAAAATATACTTAGGGCCACAGTAGTTGTGTCTGAACATGTCCAGACTTTGTTTCTTGACATTATTCTATACAATACAGTATAGAAACTATTTACACTGCATTTACATTGTATCATGTATTGTAACTCCTCTAGACTCCGTTTAAAGTGTACAGGAGGATGAGCACAGATTATATGCAAATACTAGACCATTTTATATAAGGAATTTGAGAGTCCTTGGATTTTGGTATTCATGGGAGTTTCTGAAACCCCAGATACTGGATCTTTCACAGATACCCAGGGACAACTGGATTCACCAGGCACAATTCTAGAGACATGGGGAGCACCCCATAAGTAAAACGGCAGTGATTATACACACACACACACACACACACATATATATTTAAGTCATAGAAATGTTAAGACAAAAATGGAATTTATTAATCACTAAAAAGTTTACATTTTTTAACTTCAGGGATTTAAGGCCCTGATGTTAAAAGCTGCTCCCCTAGGAGAAATGACATAGTAGGAGAAAATTAGTCTTTCCTTTTCAAACATTGGGAAATAGCATTTCCTGACATCTCTTGAAACAATGAGGGATACCTGGGGAGGTGACCACCCTGGACTAAAGAATCTCAAATCGAGAGAAGACAGTGCATACATTTTGCTCATGAACATCTGTAGTTCTGTGTTGTATAATAAACTCTGTGCCTGGACTTGCTTATATTAATCTGTGTTTCCTTTTTTTTTTTTAATATTTTAGATGGAGCAAATTAAAAGGGCCAATAAACTGTTTACCAATGATTGTATATTTCTGAAGAAAACATTGAACATCCCTATCATATCAGAGAAGCCATTGTTGTTTAATGGACTTAACTCCATTGATTCTCCAGAAAATGAAACTGTTGATAGCAGTTTTCCTCCTGAAGAGGACCCAGTGGTAGCTAGGGAAGACCTCCCACCTCCTAGTCCTCAAGAGCCCGAGGTTCAGCCTGTGCAGCCTGAAGAAGTATCAGCCAGAGATTTCCTACAGAGACTTGATTTGCAGATTAAGTTATCAACACAGGCAGCCAAGAAACTAAAGGAAGAGAGCAGGTAAAAATACTCGATTTAAATGTCAGAGGCTATATAATTTTATTAAGATGTCTTTGCTGGGCCGAATCTTTCTCCTTTTTTCTTTTCCCTTGAGGCAGAGTCTTGCTCTGTCACCCAGGCTTAAGAGCAGTGCCTTGATCAGAGCTCACAGCAGCCTCAAACTCCTGGGCTCAAGAGATCCTTCTCCCCAACCTCCCAAGTGGCTGGGACTACTGGCACCTGCCACCATGTTCAGTTAATTTTTCTATTTTTAGTAGAGATGAGGTCTTACTCTAGTTTAGGCTGGTTTTAAACTCCTAACCCCAAGGAATCCTCCCCTCAGCCCAAATCTTTCTTTACTTTCTTTTTTTCTGCTTTATAGTGTATAGTTTAATTCTAGAAAGCTACTTTTAATATATAAAATCTAATGGAACTATAGCCTGCTGCACAAGGCTTTATGTGTTGCAGAGCTCTTGTGTCTGTTATTTATTGTAAAAAAATTTGCTTCTATGCTTTAATAGCATCACTGTCCCGCTAGCAACTCTGGATAGCAACCAAATGAAAGTATCTCATTGACACCTTCAAGGGAAGTCGTGCCCTAGAAAATACTTATAGAATACTGATCCTTATAAAATTTGTCAGACCTTGTTTGTTATTTCTTACTGGTTATTCCCTACATAAGATCTCTTGTGAGCTTTTGGTTTTTTAATTTGGTACTAGGGCAAACCTTTCTCTCTCGTATAAATTGGTTTCATTCGCCTATAATTTCAGAAAGGCAAAAGCCACCATACCTGCCTCAGACCTATAATCTTAGCATTCTGGGAGGTCGAGATGGGTGGATTGCTTGAGCTCAAAGAGTTTCAGACCAACCTAAGCAAGAGTGATACCCCATCTCTAAAAATAGCCGGGCATTGTGTTGGGCACCTGTAGTCCCAGCTACTTGGGAGGCTGAGGCAAGCAAATCACTTGAGCCCAAGAGTTTGAGGTTGCTATGAGCTATGACCCCGTGGCACTCTACCAAGGGCAACAAAGTGAAACTCTGTCTGAAAAAATAAAAAAGAAGGCACAACTTCCTGTGTTTTTCCTTTTTTGCATTGGCTACTGAGAAGCTTGCAACTGAAAATTGATACCCAGGTTCAATTTTGTTTTATAATGTTTTTTGTGTTTAATATATTGTTTTCCTTCTCCTTTCCTTAGTCCAGATTGTTTATTTCTACTTTATTCATCTTGTTATATGTATGGTCTTTGTTGTAGGTACCTTAAATCCTTTTGAGAAAGAGGTAGAATATAAAAAGCATAAACAAATATAATTATGAATATAACATAGTATAAATTTAATATACTTAAATATAGCAACAATATAAATAAATTAGATGTGAAAAACAAATACCAGGCTTGGCACCTGTAGCTCAGCAGCTAGGGTGCCAGCCACATACACTGGGAGCTGGTGGGTTTGAATCCAGCCCAAGCCTGCCAACAATGACTAGCTGGATGTTGTGGAGTGCCTGTAGTCCCAGCTACTTGGGAGGCTGAGGCAGGAGACTGGCTTGAGCCCAGGAGTTGGAGG
>NW_003852406.1:4489640-4497777 GCF_000181295.1 Otolemur garnettii | reverse complement strand
AAAAAAAAAAAAAGAAAGAAAATACAAAATAAAGATTAGTATTATAAAAATTTTTAAATCAGACCAAACAGTGGTTACGGTGCCAGCCACATACACCCAAGGTGGCAGGTTCGAACCCAGCCAGGGCCAGCTAAAACAATAATGACAACTGCAACAAAAAATAGCCAGGCGTTGTGGCAGGCACCTGTAGTCCCAGTTACTTGGAAGTCTGAGGCAAGAGAATTGCTTAAGCCCAAGAGTTTGAGGTTGCTGTGAGCTGTGGCACCTCAGCACTCTACTGAGGACAACAAAGTAAGATTCTGTCTCCCCTCCAAAAACAAATAAAAAAACCCCCATTATTCTTTCCAATAACTGAGATACCAATGAAATGGAGACAATAAGGGACACCTGATTGTTTGAAACACCAAGCCTTAGTAAGTTTCGATTATTCATACAGCTATGCATAATATATTCTAAGTTGATACACTCCTGCCCTTCTTTGGCAAGTATATATTAAGTTGTATAATATGTATATGTGCTCATTTTCTAAATATAATTTTGAAAAATCATTTATCCTCTACTTCTCTCTCTCTCTCTCTTTTTTTTTTCAGAGATGAAGAAAATCCCTATGCAACTTCCCTGTATCACAGTTAGGTGATTTGGGGACATGACTCAAACCTGGGTGAAGACATGGTTGGACCAGTAAGGATCCAAGCCCTGAATACCCCAAAGCATCCCGTTTGGATTCCTATACTGTACCTCTTGAAATCATAATTTACCTACTGCAATTGCACTGAAGTAATTAGTTTCCTCTGGCTTTCTATAAATTTAAGTCTTTACTACGGCATGATAGCAAAAATTGTATCCTAAAGCTCCTCACTTTTGTAGGTGGTGGTAGTTTTCAGACTAGGTTTTGTAAATACCGGTTGACATAAAGCATCAAAGACTATATATTTAAGCTAAAAACAATGTTTATCTCCTTATGAAATCCTAATTATGTGAAAAACACGGTTGCTGCTCAAGTGATGCTGAATTTGCTGTGTGTTTATAACTTAAGTGCTACAAATATATATTTCGATATGTATTACATATTCTGTATAAATATAAAGAACCAAATTTTGTCTGCTATTTTGTAAAAATAAACTACAAAGTTCTGAATGGAGAAAATAAAACTATGTTTTCAAAGTTGAGTCTTCATTTTTTTCAACAAATGGGAAAATAAAATTGATTTTTAAATATTTGTTTAAAAATTAGATTATGTATTTTAAATGGTGACAGCCTCTCCACCACTATAATGATTTCATGAGTGCAATTTTGAAGAAAGAAGTTTTAATAATGTAAAAGGAAATCATCAACAGAGCAGTGCCAGCTAGAAAAAAAAATTTGTTTTTAAAGCAAATCAATTACATTTGATTTGCTTTTAGATTATTAAGTCTTGGCATTTTAATTGACCTAATGTATTTCAGATTTTCTGAAAACGTGGAATATAATCAAAAGAACAAATGATACCATAGCCTGACACAATGCTGAGTTCTAATTCTAGTTGAAATTTTACCGCTAAGTAATTTTATAGTGTTTCATAGTCAGTATACTCATTTCAATTGAGAGTTATGCTTTTATTCACAAAATTTATCTTACCTTTATCATTTGTATAGGTTACAGCACTAGACTTTAAGTGATATATCATCTACAA
Source organism: Otolemur garnettii (assembly GCF_000181295.1). Classification (NCBI taxonomy): domain Eukaryota; kingdom Metazoa; phylum Chordata; class Mammalia; order Primates; family Galagidae; genus Otolemur; species Otolemur garnettii. Next base: position 4,496,105 of record NW_003852406.1, on the reverse strand, counting down.
TTAAATATTTATGTGCTCTTGATTTCTATTCAACTACTAAGATAAGTAAGTCTGTAGGCTTCCACAACAATTAACCCCTTCCCAACATACCAAGAAGAGTCTGTCTCTGGGGCAGAAAGGACTTTTGTTTTCCTTTTTTTTAATTTCTTAGAGACAGGGTCTCACTGTGAGCCCAGATGGGATTTGAACTCCTGGGTTCAAGTGATTCTCCCACCTCAGCCTACCAAGCTGGGATTACAGGTGCATACTACCGGGCCTTGCTTCCCTCTTTCGGTTCTCCCTTTTTTTTCTCTTCTCTTACTCCTTTCTCTTCCCTCTTTTCTTCCTCCCTGTCTTGCCTTCTCAGAACTTTCATTAAGCAAGACACAGGTGCCCTTAGGTGTCCATATAGCAGAGCTTGTGGAACCAGAATTGTGCAGAGCCAGCCCCTGAGACTAACACCCAGTGAATCAGTGGGAAGCGGTAGCTCCCAGTCTTTGTCTTGCTGATTTTCTTGTTTGTTAATAACATACACAATCCCTGTCTTTTTCTACTCTCCTGTTATTATAGAATCTTTGCAAGAGGGTGCTCTCTTGATCATACTTTTTTTTTTTTAAACTGAGACAGAATCTCACTTTGTGACCCTGGGTAGAGTGCTATGGCGTCATAGCTCACCGCAACCTCAAACTCTTGGGTTCAAGTGATTCTCTAAACTCAGCCTCCCTAGTAGCTGGGACAACAGGCATCTGCTACAATGCCTGGCTATTTTTTTGTTGTTTGTTTAGCGGCCCCAGGCTGGGTTCAAATCCACCAGCCCTAGAGCATGTGGCCGTCACCCTCACCACTGAGCTAAGGGCAACCTTGATCATGCTTTTGTGTTTTCTTGCATCAACTATTAAGTGAACTGTGGGGAGCTGGAAGAGGGGGAAACTAAAAGAAAAAAAAGTAAGGGAAGGGAAAGAGTTGTAAGGAAAGGCTCAGGCAAACCTCTGCAAGAAGCCTAGGTGCTTTTAAAAATGTAACGCTGTTTGCCAAAAAATGATCTGAAATTTGAAAGTAATCCAAAGACACCATCCAAAAGATGTAACATGAGCTTGAATTTGAAATTAAGAGCATAATCTCAAGAACTTTCTTCTGAGTATTTTATTTTTGCCCAAGATATCTCTTAGCAATTTCTAGCCAAAATATCACTCTTTTTCAAGGTAATATTGACTTTGAAGTCTCGATAGCCACATCTGAACTGAACCCGACTAAAGTATTTCAGTCCCACCTGGTGTGGAGAATCACTGTGGAGTGGGCTGAGAGACAAGAAACTTAGGTTCCGTCCCAGCTTTACCATTTCCTGGCCACAGGAACATATCCTGTGCCCTTGTTCCCTTTGTTAACTAATTTCTTTCCTAAAACAGGACTGATGATCTTCCTTTTGTCTTGGTTATTGGTAGGAGCTAATGAATGCCAATGTGCTTTGAAAGCTAAGTAAACTCCCCAAATAAATTTCTTATTTTTAAAAATACTGCATAGCCAGGCCAAGTGCCTCACACCTATATTCCTAGCACTCTAGGAGGCTGAGGTGGGTGAACTACTTGAGCTCAGGAGTTTGAGATGAGCCTGAGCAAGAGGGAGACTCCATCTCTACTAAAAATGGGAAAGCTAGCTAGCCAGGTATTGTGGCAGGAGCCTGTAGTCCCAGCTATTCCAGGGGCTGAGGCAGGAGGATCACTTGAGCCCAAGAGTTGGAGGTTGCTGTGAGCTATGACGCCATGACACTCTACCCAGGGCGACCAAGTGAACCTCTATCTCAAAAAAATAAAAATACTGCATAGATAATTAGATACATTATAGAAAAGTGAATGGATAAAATGCTTTAGTCAGAGCCAGTTTATTGTCTGACGGAGAAGCAGCCGGTTTAGATGTGGCTGAAGTGGAGTCAGTTACGTTATCAAAGACGACTCATTACGATCCGACTGCATTGCTCTTTGCCAAGTGTTACGTGGGAGGTGTTTTTAGTTCTCTCTCCCCACTCCCCAGTGGGCACTGGCTTCTCTAGATCATACTGAGTTTAGTCTGTGTGTATGTCAGGCTTTAGTTTTTATTTCTATTTGCAGCTCTTTGGAGAGGACAGGAATGAGTGGCAGCAGTCTCCTACCTGTGAAAAACAGCCCTGTAAGTTCCCTGGTCCTTACCGAAGGTGGAACACCAGGGAAGGGTGTTCAAGAAAGCCATTTATCCACTTAGGCAGCAGAAGGCTGTTTCAAATAGTGACAGCTAATACGAAAAGCATTCTTATTTTGAAGATATAGAGCAGATATATAGAAAAAAATTATATAATTATTTCACGCTCAATAATACATTTCAAAGCATTTTTGGTTTGTGAACATTCGCCATTAACATTTCAAAAGGAATGTTAACTCAGGCCACTTAGCAATTGTTTCCAGGGCTGGGTTTGTGGTGGTGGCTGAGGAAGAGGAGCTGCAGGGAGCTGAAGTTTATTAACTTTTTCCTCTGGGGAACCTCCTTTACCCTCTTTGGTTCACGGGGAAAGGAATTATTATTATTATTATTATTATTTGCAGTTTTTGGCCAGGGCTGGGTTAGAACCCGCCACCTCCATCATATGGGGCCAGCGCCCTCCTCCTTTGAGCCACAGGCGCTGCCCTGAAAGGAATTATTTTTATCTCTATTTCCATCCAACTGCCTGGCCAAGTTCTCTGTTGAAACACCTTCCCTTGGGTCAAATCTCGTGTAGATGACAGATGCAACATACATTTTCACTTTGCGTAGGACTTCACTTGTCTTCTTAGAGAATCTATAAATAACCCCCTTTAACTTAGTGTCTGAAAACTCACTAATAGGAAATGTTAACAGCAAGGGGAAGTTGTTAATAAATCCAGCAAATTCGATGCCCATTTTTCTGGTTCCTTTTGTGCCACTGGGCCTCAGAAAGAGCTAGCTAAAAAAGAACGGCCAAAAAAGCAGATGGCTTTGCTCATGCCATGAGGCTTTGAGGAAACGGGAATTTATTTCAACTCCCCAAAGGGGCCTACTCATGGAAACATCTTGTTACAGACATATTTACAGGGTGCTTCACACCTGGCATGCTTTGCAAACAGAACCCCCTTAATTCTTTAGGGGTGTGTGTGTGTGAGAGAGAGACAGATGGGGAAGAAAGTTCAGTTTTCAGTTCAGTCCATTAAAGGCTTTTCCAGAGCAACACATCTGATTATAAAATGTACATCTTTGAGGAAATAAGGATTCTATATACAAAATCTCAGCTTGCATACAACTTTACTTTTCAGGTAGTTTTTGTGGCAAAAAAAGCTATGATTTAACCATTTCTAAAAGGTTAACTACTGTAAATTTAGCACTTTCTAATGATCTTGGGGGCCAAAAAAACTTTAATCACAGAATTAGAAGTGTTTTGAGCTATATTATGTTTTCTCCAACAGTTGTAAGACTCCTGGATCGTCTGCCATTTTTACAGGCTGCTGTAAATGCGCTTGATGGCCTTCGCTTCTTCCTTATCCAGAATGCCTTTCTCCACATATGCATCAGCTTGTTGGTTGATGAAATCCCTCATCTTTGAAAGGTCATAATCTGGAAAATATTATTAGAGTATCATGAGCAAAGATCAAGCGAGACTAGTCCCATTACAGTGATTACCAATGACTGAGAGGCATGTTGTATAATAATAATAAAGTACCATTACTGCCTTTCACACTGGAAAGGCATCTTTGCAGTGCTTAGTTTAGAATGATGTTCATGTGTATTCTATTATCTCAGCTGCTCTTCAACACAATCCTGGGAGCACCTCTTTGACCAAAGAGGGAACCAGCTCATGGCTGGGGCTTTGCAAACTTTAATGTTTATACCAAATCACCTGCAATTCTTAGGAAGTTACAGATTTATATTTAGTAGGTCTGGCTGGGGTGAGGGCCAGGGTTTTGCATCTTTTTTTTTGAGACAGTCTCACTTTTTTTTTTGAGACAAAGTCTTACTTTGAGACAGGCACGCTGGTACAGTGCCGCGGTCTCACAGCTCACAAAAACCTCAAACTCCTGGGTTCAGTGATAGATTCTCTTCCCTTAGCCTTCCTAGTAACTGGGACTTACACTTGCCACAATGCCTAGCTAATCTATTTTTAATATAGATGGGGTCTCACTCTTGCTCAAGCTGGTTTCAAACTCTTAAACTCAAGCAATCCACCCATCTGGGCCTCCCAGAGTTCTAGGATTATAGGCATGAGCCACCATGCCCAGCCTTTCTCTGGATTTTTAAAAAGTGTGTAATTATAATTGTAAAAGACCAGAACAGAGCCCTGCCTCGGTTTATAAAGGGGAGAGAAGACAGAGTGGATGTAAGAGCTCACAGGGTTCAAGGCCACCTGCAGCTAGCCAGAATGTAATCCAAACCTGGGTCACATGGGTAATTTGAAGTCCCTACACAAAAGGAAAACAAAGCATGAAGGACCCTCTGTACCACCACTAGGTGTTTATCATGTCAGGGTGAGTGAGGCTTAGAGACAGCTTCCTGCCCTGCCAGCCAGCATTTGCTCCCAGTTAGGGCACAGCCATGAGGATTTAGAGAACTCCCAGCACTAAGTACCCAACAATCATCATCTTATTTGCTCCTTTCCAAACTCCATGAGGTGACGTGACATTATGAGATACAGCTTACACCTCCATGGTTGACTGCCTCCTGACCACCTGCGTGACCTAATTTTCATAGACCAGACATAACCACATGTACTCAATGGAAGTTCCTTATGTTGACCAGTTTGTTAACAGTCCCTTGGGTGGTCAATTTGCAGAGGTTCTACCCTATATAGGTTTTCTTCCATGTTTCCTGACTCATAACTCCCGCAGCCCCTGTTACCGTCTTTTGTTACAATGTTTGGGAATTTTAGGCCTCAGGAAACAGAATCTCTCTCTGACTTTCTCCTGCCTCCTTTCACCTGCCCAAGGCAACATCCTCATCTGATGTCGGTGGGTCATAATACCCTAATTTCAGAAGGGTCCTGCCTCATGCCCTGAAGGAAGGAATCTACAGGAGAGGCCAAAGACACTCTGAGCAGACAGGTCTTGCTGAGTTTAATTTTCTCCAATCATGTTTCTATATAGTTATCAATTGTGACTATTCAACGATGTCTCCATAAAAGGCCCAAGAGGACAGGGTAAGGGAGCTTCTGGATAGTTAAACATGTGGAGGCTGACAGGTGAATAAGAACTCATCCACCTGCCAGGAGTGGGGTGCACCCAAACTCCACAAGGGCAGAAGCCTCTGTACCCGGGACCCTTCTAAACCTTGCCCTGCATATCTCTTCATCTGGTTGTTATTTGTAGTCTTTAAAATATCCTTTGTAATAGACATAAATGTATTTCCTGCTCTAGCGAATTAATCGAACTCAAAGAGGGGGGGTCATGGGAAGCCCCATGAAACTGGTTAGTAGACATTCTAGAGGCCCAGATTTGTGACTGGTAGGAACAAAGGGGTTTTGTGGGACTGAGCCCTCAACCTGTGATGTCTGAGGCTATCTCCAAGTAGACAGTGTCAGAATTGAATTGGAGAACGCCCAGCTGGTGTCCACCACAGAACTGATTGCTTTCTCAGTGTGTGGGGTGATACCCTCCCACATTTGGTCACAGGATTCCACTGTGTGGATTATTGTTGTGTTGAGTGAGAAAATAGGAAGAATCTTGGTGAGGGCTGTTGTCTCCACGCTTATAGGTAAGCATTAGTATCTCCGTTTCAGAGACAAAGAAACAGGACAGAGGGGTTAAGTAACTTGCCCTGGGGGTCCTGGAGTCAGGTTCTGAACCCAGGGCTATTCTGTGGGTAGTCAGTGCTTGGCCATTCTGTGGCCCGAAGTACTGAATATAAAAAGCACCCAGTAGGCACAGAGTACATTTTCAATAAATGCTCCCTTTTGTTTTTGACTTCTCCCTTTCTCTCAGGCACAAAACAGAGAAGGAATCTGAGCATATGTTTTGTGTGCACCTCACAAGATGATCCCTTGATTCCTGACTCTTAGGGCACAGAGAGGCACTTTTTGCTCATTGCTGATTCATTAAGACTGGCACTTCAGAATTGCTTGTAGTGTCAACATTTTTTTTTTCAGACAGAGTCTCACTCTGTTGTCCTGGGTGAGTGCCATGGCATCACAGCTCACAGCAACCTCAAACTCTTGGTCTTGAGCAATATTCTTGCCTCAGCCTCCTGAGTAGTTGGGACTATAGGTATGTGATACAATGCCCAGCTAGTTTTTCTTCTTTAGTAGAGATGGGGTATCACTCTTGCTCAGGCTAGTCCTGATCTCAAACTCCTGAGCTCAGGCAATCTATCTGCCTTGGCCTCCCAGTAGAACTACAGGCCTGAGCCACTGTGCCTGGCCAGAGTCAACATTTTTAATAAGACAAAAGGCAAACTCCCATAGATAGATGTGGAGAGCTCTAGTGATCAGATTTTTTGTTTGTTCATTTTTTTTTTTTT
>NW_003852406.1:4477357-4488812 GCF_000181295.1 Otolemur garnettii | reverse complement strand
GCTTGAGCCACAGGCGCCAAGCCAACATTTTGCTTTCTTTTGAAAATGAAAACCTGTGTCTTTATGACACGGGTATTACTCTGTGCAGTGAAAAAAACAGCATGGTGCAAAAGAAAGACCGTTGGCATCTAATCCCAGCTCTGTCCTGGCTGGCTGTTAGGGCACACAAACCAGGAGCCACCTTGTTAACCTTAAAAGAGGTTTTAAGCTTTTAAGACTCAAAAGAGATAAAGGCTGTGATTCACTTTTTTAAAAGCACACTTTTTTTTTCTTTTTGTGAGACAGAGCCTCAAGCTATCACCCTGGTTAGAGTGATGTGGCATTACAGCTCACAGCAACCTCCAACTCCTGGGCTTAAGCGATTCTCTTGCCTCAGCCTCACAAGTAGCTGGGACTACAGGTGCCTGCCACAACACCCAGCTATTTTTTGGTTGTAGTTGTCATTGTTTGGCAGTCGCAGGCTGGATTTGAACCCCCCAGCTCTAGTGTATGTGGCTGGTGCCTTAGCCGCTTGAGTTACAGGTACCACCAAAAGCACACTTTTTTTTAAGGCTGCATAAAGAGTCTATCATCTTATCACATCACATGGACCTCGTTTTCCTGGGTCTGGGAAGCAGATCCAGGCCATCCAGGCCCTGACAAACCAAGATTATCAGCAGCAGGTAGGAACGGTCTGAACTATGATAAGTCTTCCTGCTTGTGCAACTGCAGCCCCTGAATGGCTTGCGAGATGACCCAAGTCTGGCAGGGCACATATGAGGGCAGTGGAGAAAGCTCTCTGTTTGTCTTCAAGAGAGCATATGCATGTTATCCTCCTTCCTGGAGGCAAAGGGCAGCATCACACTCAACACTATCCTTTTGAAGTTTGCTAACAGAAAACCTTGCCTTCCAAATCCAAGCACCAGAGTTCAGGCTTCACTAGGTTGGTCATTTCTGGAATGGGAAGATTGAACTGCATGATGTTGTTGGTAATGACCATGAATCTGATTCATATTGCTAATAAGTGAAAACAGTAACAAATACTCCAAACTGGTGTACTGTGCAATTTACATTAGTTTCTGAATGTATTTTGATACACGCTGTATTATAGTGATCCCAAGGTAAACATTTTTATTTTAAAGTCTTTGCAGTCCTTAATGGCATGGTATAATTTAGTTGGCCACATTTCTTTTCTTCCTTAGGTGGTATATAAAACAATGCAGCATTTCCAGTCACTGACAGATTTGCTGAAATATGGTTCATATGAATTTTAATGTAACTGATAGCCTGGAAATTTATATATGAATAATTCTGAACTAAAGTCTGTACGAATACCTAGTAATTGTATTTATCACATCTGTAAATGAAAATTAAAATCCTAACTCCACCCCCAACTGACTGGATGGATCCCCCTCCTGGCCAAAGGGACCCTAGAGAAATCTTAAAAATTTGGCTCGGCACCTGTGGCTCAAGCGGCTAAGGCGCCAGCCACATACACCTAAGGTGGCGGGTTCAAATCCAGCCTGGGCCTGTCAAACAACAATGATGGCTGCAACCAAAAAACAGCCAGGTGTTGTGGCGGGCGCCTGTGGTCCCAGCTACTTGGGAGGCTGAAGCAGGAGACTCGCTTGAGCCCAGGAGTTGGAGGTTGCTATGAGCTGTGAAGCCACGGCATTCTACCCAGGGGACAGCTTGAGGCTCTGTCTCCAAAAAAAAAAAAATTGAATTCTCATCCATAACAGGATGGGAGGTCAAACATACTTCATTATATCCTCTTCTTTTTGAGGTTTAGACACAACAACTGACCAGCATTAATGTTAAATTAGGGATCATAAGACTGTCAGAACAGAGTCTTTGTGGCAGTAAGATATACCACATTATAAACAGGACCCAAGGCCACACAAGGCAAAGTTAAATCTTCTACATTTAAAGAATAAACTAGGAGGCCGTGCCTGTGGCTCAGTGGGTGGAGCAACAGCCCCATATACTGAGGGTGATGGGCTTGAGCCCAGCCCCGGCCAAACTGCAACAACAACAACAACAAAAACCCAAATAAAATAAAAAATAAACTATTCTGTCACAAGTTGTTTTGTTTTTTTCCCTAGTAGTTAAACAACCACTGGTCTCAAGCAATATTAAAACAATGTGCAGCCTCATCATCATATACTGTTCGTCCCTGTTCCATAAGCTGTAACTACAGCTTTGATTAGACAAGAGAATGATTTTAATAACTTTCTCCTGATAAGAAGACCACTGGCCATGGGCTGGTTCTGGCTGGTTTACAGAGGCTGCACACTCCAGTGAGTGCCTTATTGTGTCCTGAAAAGACATTTTGATATATATGGCCTAATTGTAATACATTTAAATGTTAAGTTTCCATGCCAAAGTGAATGTGGGTCACATGTCACATGCAGTTTTGTTCAGTACCCATGCTTTGATATCACTTTCATGAATATTCATAGTCTACCTATGCCTGTTGAATATGTATAATTGGCCAACCTGGTCTTCCCTCCTTCCCTCAAAATGCCTTTCTCTGGTCTTTGCCAGAGGCTCCAAGCCTGTCAGAATGGCCCCTTATCTAGGTGTAACCCTTTGTAAAAACTAAAGCTCTCCTTTCTAAATAGAAATTAGAACCTCCATAGATGACCACCTCCCTGTATTGACCATGTCCCTAAGTTACCTAATTTTCATAGACCAGACACGCACCACATGTATGTCTCAGTACAGCAGCCTTAGTTCCTTATGTTGACCAGTTTGTTACGGTCCTTTGGGTGGTCAACTCACAGAGGTTCTACTGGATATAGATCTTGTGATATTTACACAAGCTAAAAGGGTGCTGAAATGACCTCTTCTTCCCACTGTGCTCTATCTCAGCAATTCTCAAACTTGGCTGCACACTGGAATGATCTGGGGAGTTAAAAAAACACTGACGCCAGAGCCCTTGTCCCCAGAGCTTCTGATTAGTGGCGCTGAAGCGTGACCTGGGCAATGAGGCACTTAGCAGCTCCCCAGGTGATTTGGATGCACTTTACTGAGAAGCATTACTCATCTCATTCGGAAAGCATCACTCTGCGTCTGCTCTGGCCAGACACCTGGGAATCAGACCAGAATCCTCCCTCTCCTGGAGCTCTTTCCTCCCTTTCTTTTTATTTGCTCTGCCTCGCCGTGGTTTATACCCCATTATTTCTGCTCCAGATTCTTGCCTCCTTATCTTTCTCCTGCCTTCTGGGTTTTTTTCTTTTCAATCTGTAATCACAATATTGTGAGATGGATTTCTCAGTTCTAAACCGAATTAGGCCCCAATTTAAGCTCCCCTGGCTAAAACCAACCTCCTTTCCAGGGTGCACAAGCATCCGTTGGTGTGGCCGCTGCCCTCTTGGCTGCTCCTCCCCCTAGACACCTCCCACCTTTTTTTTTTTTTGCAGAAATGAATGGTTCCATTTCCCAGAACCAACCTTCTCTTTTGTGCCTTTATGTCCTTCTGCCTTCATCTCTTCTCTCTGGACAGAGTCCTCCTTACCTTTCCAGCAAAGCCTTTCCTATGGCCCTTTTTCCCTCCGTCCTGGTATGAGGATCCACCCCATCCTCTTGCCTCCTTGGCACCACTACCCCTATTCATGATGGCACTGAGCAGTTCCAACCAGAGCTCTACTGACACTGTGAGTGCCTGGGGTGACCTGCATCTATGCTTCTGGTGCTCAAAAACAGGGTCTGGTTCTGTGTTTTGCTTTATGTAAGTGAGTGTCTGCTTTTGTGATTACAGAGTAAACTTAACATGTGCTCAGAAAGTGGCAATGTTTAAAATACTCCAAAAGAAGGGGAGCAGATAAAACGAGAATGGCAAAATGTTGATAATTACTGAAGAGGGGCGATGGACACCTGGGGATTCATTATACTATTCATTCTACTTCTGCTTAACTTTTTTCATAATAAAATGTAAAAGAAAAGAAAATGCCTTTGCTTGAAAGGCTGATTTGAATAATAAGAAATGGCAGTTCTGTTCCCTTCTGTATCTGAGTGGTGACGAGAGTCTTTTGGGCTCTCTGGGGAGACTTGAGAACAGTCAATTTGGTTGTGGGAATCTTTATATAGCAAAAGCCCTGGACAAACAGGTGAAGTTTGCAAAGTACGACCACTGTAAACCCCTACCTTGTTTATTTCCTTTTTTGTCATGTTTCTTCAGCCATTCAATATTTTTCCTGATGGCTTCCAAATAAGCTTCTGTTTTCCCTGAAAAAGGCAAGACAGCCATATCATACACTCATAAAATATCACTGTATCTCTCTTTAAAGGCCACATATACGTTCAAAACCACAAATACTGGATGTAAGGAGCACCTGCAGGGTGGTGTCCCTAACTGGGTAATGTGCATATTTGAATGTGTATGTACGTGCGTGTTTGTGTATTGAAGGGGGTGTTCGTGACAAAGAGCATTATTCACACAAAGTTTGATGCTCTGGCAGAGAAATGTTTCGATTCAGTTTACTGTAACAGATAGGTGAGTCTTGACAATTCTTAGATAGGGTCATGTCTCTGGATAGAGGTGGTTATTCCAAACCAAGGTTCATTATCAGGTCGAGGACTAAACCAGAGTGGAAGATACTTAAAGACCCCAACACTTCAGTTAAATATGTGGTTTTGGGTAAGCAGCTCTTACTTAAGTCTTAAGTAAGTCTTTCTGCCCAGTCCTGGGAGGGGATGTGTACAAATTCAGATGAAGAGGTGACCAGGGTCTCACTTCAAGGTTTGGATGGTGAACCTTAGAACTTTTTTTTTTGAGACAGAGTCTCACTATGTCACCCAAGGCAGAGTGCCGTGGCATCACAGCTCACAGAAACCTCAAACTCTTGGGCTCAAGCACCTCTCTTGCCTCAGCCTCCCAAGCAGCTTGGGACTACAAGCGCTGACCACATGCACAATGCCCGGCTATTTTTTTGTTGCAATTATCATATGGTTGTTCAGCTGACCCAGGCTGGGTTTGAACCCACCGGCCTTGCTGTAGGTGGCCGGTGCCCTACCTACCGAGTACAGGCGCTGCCAGAACTGGTTCTTTTTTTTTTTAGAGACAGAGTATCACTTTGTCGCCCTTCGTAGAGTGCTGTGGTGTTACAACTCACAGCAACCTCCAGCTCCTGGGCTTAGGCGATTCTCTTGCCTCAGTCTCCCGAGTAGCTGAGACTACAGGTGCCTACCATAACACCCGGTTATTTTTTGTTGCAGTTTGGCTGGGGTTGGGTTCGAACCTGCCACCGTTGGTATATGGGTCCAGCACCCTATTCGCTGAGCCACAGGTGCCACCCAGAACTGGTTCTAATAAAACTCCCTTGCATATAAACACTCTCCAGGAGGCCTCAAGTGTGGCTGGGGAATACCAGGCATCCCCGAAGCACCTACTCTGTGCTGCTCCGTTACCATTAACTTAGAAATGAGAATCTGAGGCTCAGAGAGGCTAAGTGACTTGGCTAATGCCATACAGGAAAGAACAGAGCTGGGATTTGAACTCTGATCTGCTTAGTTTCTACTACCTGTATTATCTGAAAGAGAAGACCCTGTCTTTGAATATGGCCACTAATGCGCCCTTGTCCTATGTCAAAGAAATCAATCATTCCCTTACTCAGGGACCAGATGGCTTTTACGGAGAGGTTTTCAAAGCCCAGGGCCTCTGCAGAAGCAATGGCTGTGAAGCTCAGTGTGGTGACCACCCAGACAGACGCCCTCCTGGAGCCCTGTCACTTCTAGTCTACCGTGCATGCCTCTTGGTTGAGCAACCTCTTCTGTATGCCTATCACACACCAGGGACTGTGCTTTAGGCTCCAAAATGCATTTTTCACAACAACCTAATAGTATTTTCCCATTTTACAAATGAAAAAACTAAAGCACAGATAGATAAAGTAATATGCTAAAATCACCCAGGAGAGCCAGGCTTGAACCCGGCTGTATCTGACTACTGTCCGTGTACAATAACACTGTTTTAAGAGCCTTCAATGTTCCATTTTCCACCACTGCATTTATCTAAATGACTTCTTGACATCTTTTTCCTTATCTTGAAGCCCTGAGGAGGTCTATGTTATCTGGTCCTTACAGAAGCACAGAGACTTTCCTAAGCAGAAAGGTATAAATGGACAACAGAAGAGCTCCACAATCTTTATTTTATTTTATTTTATTTTTGAGACAGTGTCTCACTTTGTCACCCTCAAGAGAGTAACGTGGAGTCATAGCTCACAGCAACTTCAAACTCTTGGGATCAAGAGATCCTCTTGTCTCAGCCTCTCGAGTGACTGAGACTACAGGCACCCAGTACCATGCTTGGCTACTTTTTCTATTTTTATTTTAATTAATTAATAAATTGCTTTGAGACAGAGTCTCACTTTGTCACCCTTAGTAGAGTGCTGTAGCATCACAGCTCACAGCAACCTCAAGCTCTTGGGCTTAAGCGATTCTTCTGCCTCAGCCTCTTGAGTAGCTGGGACTACAGGAACCTGCCACAATGCCTGGCTATTTTTAGAGATGAGATCTCCTCTAGCTCAGCATGGTCTTAAACTCGTGAGGTCAGGCAATCCACCCACCTACGCCTCTTAGAGTTCTAGGATTACAGGCATGAGCCACTGTACCTGGTCTTAGTTTTTCTATTTTTAGTAAAGACGGGTCTTGCCCTTGCTCAGGCTGGTCTTCAGCTCCTGAGCTCCAACAATTCACCTGCCTTGGCCTCCCTGAGTGCTAGGATTATAGTCGCAAACATTGTGCCGGCCCACAATCTTTAGCCCCTGTTCACTTCAATAGCCTACAAGGGTGTAGAAACACCCTTGATTTCAGTGGCTTGTTTTTAAGAATGTCAAAGCATGTGAAGAGCAATCCATTACAGCACACCCAATACAGAGATTTCCACAGTCTATCGCTGGTTGCTGAGATGATTAATTGGATGATTTATTGACATAAAAAATTGTTTTCTATTTAAAATTAATTCACTTAGATAAGGCGTTTTGAACAAGGAAGGAAATCTTGGTGTAGACTGTTACTAAACAATGCAACCACATTGTTTATGAAGAGTTTAAATCACATTAGTGATACTCACTGGGTTTGCTTTAATAAATAATGATTTGTCAGTAGCCCATTAGGTAGTCAGGGCTTCTGAGACTTTTGAGTATTTCTGAAAGTAGTCTTGCTCTTTAAATAATTTTCAGCATTTTTTCCATGATATTGTATCACAATGTGATGAGCTTACTTGAAATAAGTAAAAATACAGCTTAGTCTCTGTTTAAAAATAATTCTGAATTAAGAGACTAAAAAACCCCATGAGGTTTCTATCATAATGTAGCAGACATTCCCCACTGTCATGCCTCCCGCTCTCTCCTGATATGCTGATGATGGATATACTTAACTGATAATGGGGCAAATTGGTAGACTGACGCATCAGCTTCCTCATTGCTCAGGCAGGTTCTAGCTGTGGTTCCCCAGAGGTCTTCAGTGAAATTGAGTTCCAGTTGCCCATAGCTGAAACCCGCTCATTAACACATCTTACATAGGCTTCTCTCCCTTCTCCAGCTCATGTACCTAACCCCGTAGTGGTGTGTCCTGGAGTCACCTCCCAATTAGACTACTTCACCGTGAAGCCTTCTCTTAGGCTCAACTTTGGAGGGAACTCAACACAAGACAATTGGAAATAGAGGTCTCATCATTATCTTACCAGGTTGCTTTTGTTCTGGAACCAATTGCCTATAAAAATCGTGAAGGATTTTAAAAATAGGAAATGTATGAAAAGCAAATTTATTCACTATACTGACATTATCAACCCACCACAAAGAATAAGTTTACTACAGTTTTTTTTTTTTTTTTGAGACAGAGCCTCAAGCTCTCCCCCTGGGTAGCGTGCCGTGGCATTACAGCTCACAGCAACCTCCAACTCCTGGGCTCAAGCGAGTCTCCTGCCTCCGCCTCCCAAGTAGCTGGGACCACAGGCGCCCACCACAACGCCCGGCTATTTTTTGGTTGCAGCCGTCATTGTTGCTTGGCGGGTCCGGGCTGGGGATTCGAACCCGCCACCTCAGGTGTACGTGGCTGGCGCCCTAGCCGGTTGAGCTATAGGCGCCGAGCCAAGTTTACTACAGTTTAAAGAAAACTAGACTGTAATCCATTGAGACTACTCTCTTATGGGTAATAACATATACAATGAGAACAGTCTTTATTATTATTTTATTTTTGACATGGAGTCTTGCTTTGACACCCGCAGTAGAGTGCCATGTCATCGTAGCTCATGGCAATCTCAAACTCTTGGGCTCAAGTGACCCTCTTGCCTCAGCATCCCAAGTAGCTAGGACTATAGGCACCTGCCACAATACCCGAATATTTTTATTATAGATGGGGTCTCGCTCTTGCTCAGGAAGGTCTCCAACTCCTGAGCTCAAACCCATTTTGGCCTCTCAGAGTGCTAGGATTATAGGCATGAACCACCACCCTGGGCCAGTCTCTCTGTTTTTAAATGAAATACCCCATCCCCCTCATCCTTCTTTTATGCTGTCTTTTTACTTGAAAGAACGTGATGACTTACCACCTTCTACTGTATCCTATAATTTGTTTATTAAGTTCATTGTCTTCCTCCTTTACAAATAACTTGTTTGCTGATGTGCCCCCATGCCTAGAACTAGAACTCACACATAGCAGGCTCTCAATAAATACTTGTGGAATGAGTAAATGGATGAAGGCTTCCTACAGAGAAGTCAAATTGTAATTAGAAAATTGCTCAGTGAGGACGGAATCCAAACTAGAGAAAGTCCTTTTTAAAAAAGTATAAATGGCACAGATTTTGATCTCTCTGTTTTAAATGAAAACAAATTATTTGAATGACTTGAAATTTTATGTTTTCTGAATCTGATATATATATATCTCACAAATAATTTAAAACACAAGTATGGTAGACATGCTATATCCACATTCCATTTATTCTTCACAGAACTCTATGAAATAAGCATAAGTACCCTTATCTTTTGGGGTTTTTTTTTGCAGTTTTTGGCTGGGGCCGGTGTTGAACCTGCCACCTCCCGTATTTGGGGTCGGTGCCCTACTCCTTTGAGCCACAGGCGCTGTCCTATCTTTTTCTTTTTTTAACCCCAATCCTTGGTGAAAGGTAAACATTGTTCTGATTTTACTTATGAAGAAACTAAGGCTCAGAGAGGTTGAGTGACACACTCAAAGGGACACAGCTATGAAAAGGTCAGTGCCTGGTTTTGAACCAGAATGCATCTGGAGCCTCTAATGATTGGAGCTGGGTCAACTTTACCTTTTAGACCAGAATAATGCAGTGCCTCTTGTTGTTATCAAACTGGCAAACAAGGCAATGGTTTCCAACCTTTGCTGCAGACTAAAATCACTTAGCTAAAATTTAAAAAGCCCAATGTCCAGGTTGCTTTCTGGACCAGTTAAATCAGGCTATCTGAAGATAAGAACAATGCATCAGTATTTTTTAACGATTCTGAGGTGATGCCCATGAGGAACAAAATCCGAGAACAACTGCCACCAGTATTGAGATCTCCACATATCTACAGGAGCACTGGTGACAATGGGAATAACATCAGGTGTTTCTCCGCTCTGGGAGAGAAGCAGCTGGTTCCTATTTACTTTTCTCCTCTTGGAGCTGTAACACTGATCTGTTATTTACACAGTGGACACTGAAAACCTATGAGTCTACTTTGGAAAGCTGGACTATTTTTTCCCCAATTTATTTCAGCTTCCTTTGGAAAAAAATAGCTCAGGGCTGAGGTAATAGAGCATAAGTTCTTAAAACATATGCTGAAGCAGATGGGAAGACAGCCAGCGTCAAGAGGCCGCTCTACTTTTCTGCTGTTAAGCTTTTCTACACTGCAAGAGAAATATCCTTTCATATATATAAAATTTTCCTGACCCTAATATGTGGATCTGACCACTCCCCTGCAAAAAAATATGATATACAAATCAACAGGATTAACCTATGGCATACTGGATGCACTAAAGATTTTAGATATTCTAAGAGTGTCTATAAAAATTAAGTTTGATATAATGCTTAAAATTATTGTCAAGATAGGGTGGCGCCAGCCCCATATACCAGAGGTGGTGGGTTCAAACCCAGCCCAGGCCAAAAACTGAAAAAAAAAAAAAATTATTATCAAGATCACATGGCTATGGCTCGGCGCCTGTGGCTCAAGCGGCTAAGGTGCCAGCCACATACACCTAAGGTGACGGGTTCGAATCCCCAGCCCGGGCCCGCCAAACAACAATGACGGCTGCAACCAAAAAATGGCCAGGCGTTGTGGCGGGCGCCTGTAGTCCCAGCTACTTGGGAGGCGGAGGCAGGAGACTTGCTTGAGCCCAGGAGTTGGAGGTTGCTGTGAGCTGTAATGCCACAGCACTCTACCCAGGGGGATAGGTTGAGGCTCCGTCTCAAAGAAAAAAAAAGATCACATGGCTATAGTTTTGAACTGCAGAAAGCAAAGCAACTGATACTGGCATTGTAGACGCCAATAGGGGCTGCAGAGCTGTTCAAGAATTTGTGTAATGAGGCCATTTCACATACTTATTAGATGCAGTATAGAAAACTGGGATAGCCCTGGACTGTTCAGGGGACATGGGTTCAAGGCCCAGCTTTTTCACTCTTTGATCATGAGATCTTGAGTGAGTTACTTCAACTTCTGTTTGTTTTTTTTTTTTTACTGATTTATAAATTAAGGGGTGAATTCTAAAAAGGAGATTCATGGCTTGCATATATGGGAAGAAGCTCTTCTTCTCTATCCTTGAAAAACCCATGTCTTCCGGGCCTGTGCTTCGCTTCTGGCCCGCTCACTGACTCCCAGGGGAGAAGACTGGATTCACTATTTTTGTATTTTTAGACATTTCCAAGAATGCCTTGGGACTTGAATGGAAGCATAATTTTTCTTCTCTTCTGTTGCTTAAAAAATAAGAGTATACATGTAAGTTACATAATTTATTATCAACTTGCTAATAAAACAGGCTAACTTTTCCGGCTCCTATAAAAAAGACAGGAAAAGAATAGGCTACTTAGGAAAAAGTTATCTCAGAGATCACCCTGTTCAACCTCACTTCATTATCTAGCCATAAACTTGACAAATGACTCACGTTGATGGCATTAGAGTGAGGGGGTTTTATTTGGAATGAGTTTATGGGTGTTATAATGTTTATCTCATCACTTGGATGATTACAAAAATTTTTTTTAGTGACTCAGAGAACAGACGTGAATGAGAACATCCAACTGGCAAAAGGAGCTACACTAATGGAATAGTTTTTAAATAGTTTCTTTTGGTCTCTAGAGAGCAATTTATTTGAAAAATCAAGTAACTTTATAGATTTGTCTGGAATTAGAACAAGTTATATTTTATTGGCATATCTTTAAATTAAGGAATTATTACCAATTCAAATAAAGGTTCCAATTAGAAATCAACATTTTAAAATAGTATTCTTGGCTCGGCACCTATAGCTCAACCGGCTAAGG
>NW_003852406.1:4475091-4476846 GCF_000181295.1 Otolemur garnettii | reverse complement strand
AGGCACTGCCCTAAAATATTATTCTTAATGTGAATCACTATAGAAAGCAATAATTTAAATAGCTTAAACTACTGGGGTGCCAAAAAAATGTATCTCCATTTTCAGAGATGTTATCTGTGTATTACTAGTCAAACTTGAATTAAATTACAGTAGTAATGTGTAGTATGGTACTTGGTCAAAAGATGGCACTAATCAGACAAATGCTAGCATCACCATGCAACAGGCACGAATAGGATAGCTTTCTCTCCTAAAATGCGTGTACATTTTTTTGGCATCTTCTGTATATTTAAAGGTGAATGTGTCATTTTTTTTTATCATGGATAATAAAATTGGATTTTTTTTTTACATTATATCTGAAATGAGATGCATGGGCTCAGTGCCCATAGCTCAGTGAATAGAGTGCTGGCCACATACACCAAAGCTGCTGGGTTTGAATCCAGCCCGGGCCTGCTAAAACAATAATGACAACTGCAACAAAAAATAGCCAGGCGTTGTGGCAGGTGCCTGTAGTCCTAGCTACTTGGGAGGCTGAGGCAAGAGAATCGCATAAGCCCAAGAGTTTGAGGTTGCTGTGAGCTGTGATGCCACAGCGCTCTACCAAGGGCGACACATAAGACTCTTGTCTCAAAAAAAAAAAAAAAAGATGTATGGCAACATCCTTTAAAAATTGAAGTGATATTAACATAGGGTATTATTACTGTTGTTGTTACTATTATTCTTATTTACATTCCTCATAGGATCTAGCACATGCGAGGCACAGTTAATAAATATTTGTTGTAATTAGATGAGGCCATCAATGGATGCTACAAAACCAAAATAAACTCCCAACAGAAATGGCTGCCAATGGGTCCTGCTTATGATTACTTCTGTAAGTGTTTTAGCTAGGCATTACGCCATCCCTTGTTCTACTCTGTAATGTCCTCCAACTTTCTCTCCTGAAGGGATCCCATTCTACCCATGCCTGCCTCAATAAGGAGTGTGGTGCACCTGCCTGTGTGGGGCCTGTGTTGTACTCAGCTCCAGAGGAGTTAAGAGCTATTCTCAGGCATTTTAAAGCTTCCTTGAGTCCTCAAAGGCAGGCATGGACTCTGCTATTTTTCTGTGGCTGCTTCGTGAGCACAGTGCCAGGCGTGCCATTGCAATAAATGTTTGTGTATTGCTGAATAATGCCCTGGGAAATGCAGGCAACCCTGCCTTGGCCAGGCACTGCGGCTCATGCCTATAATCCTAGTGCTTTAGGAAGCTGAGTTAGGAGGATTGCAAAGCGGAGATAGGAGGATTGCTTGAGGCCAGGAATTTAAGACTAGGCTGGGCAACACAGTGAGACCTCATCTCTACAAAAAATACAAAAATTATCTGGGCGTGGTGGCATGTACCTATACTATAGTCCTAGCTACTCAGGAGGTTGAGGCAAGGGGATCCTTTTAGGCCAGGAGTTCCAGACTGCAGTGAGCTAAGATCCATGTCACTGTCCTTCAGCCTAGGTGACAGAGCAAGATCCTATCTCTAAAAAGGAAAAAAAAAGAAAACATACCCACAATCCTACTTTCTACTCACATGGATGCTTTATTTTTTCTCCTTAGAGAAATGTTTTCTCACTGAGTTTTATTTATTTTATTTATTTATTTATTTTTTTTGAGACAGAGCCTCAAGCTGTCTCCCTGGGTAGAGTGCCGTGGCATTACAGCTCACAGCAACCTCCAACTCCTGGGCTCAAGCGAGTCTCCTGCCTCCGCCTCCCAAGTAGCTGGGACC
>NW_003852406.1:4473541-4475009 GCF_000181295.1 Otolemur garnettii | reverse complement strand
CCGCCACAACGCCCAGCTGTTTTTTGGTTGCAGCCGTCATTGTTGTTTTGGCGGGTCCGGGCTGGGGATTCGAACCCGCCACCTTAGGTGTATGTGGCCGGTGCCTTAGCCGGTTGAGCTATAGGCGCCGAGCCTCTCACTGAGTTTTATAACAGAGAAATGAAACAGTCCTCGAAAAAAGTACAACAAAGCAACTGTGAATACAAAGATCTATGTCTTAGTATGTCTTTTGGAGATTAATTACATTGTTTTCCGGAAATGTTGCTCCTTGGCTAAACTCAGTTTGTTTTTTTCTAAACTGTATTAGAATCAGTTGTTCTTATCCCATATTGATCAGGGCCAATATGAATAATTACACCTCCAAATAATGAGGGGGATTAACTTAACCCCAAGTTCCTACCCTTTTTCTGATGTTTCAGAACAGCCATCACACAGAATAACACTAAATGGATAGAGTTTTACTCTTCTTTCTTCCTGTTACTATCTAGTA
Organism: Otolemur garnettii; assembly: GCF_000181295.1. NCBI lineage: Eukaryota > Metazoa > Chordata > Mammalia > Primates > Galagidae > Otolemur > Otolemur garnettii. The sequence goes on along the minus strand of NW_003852406.1, from coordinate 4,474,519 downwards.
GAAATCCTAATAAAAAGAGAAATCTACCCTTATTTTTAGTCTCCAAACACTCACTTCTTAAACAGGCAATAGGGGGCTACCAAGAATCACCTCCTTCACACTCCTTTTTAATATAATGTTTTCTTAAGAAACAAAGAGACCTCCATGGGGCTCAGTGGCTCAGGCTTTTAATCCTAACACTCTTGGAGGTGTAGGTGGGTGGATCACCTGAGCTCACAGGTTTGAGACCAGCCTGAACAAGAGCAACACCCTGCCTCTAAAATTAGCCCCTAAAAGTAGCTGGGCATTGTGGTGGTGCCTATAGTCCTAGGTATCTGGGAACCTGAGGCAAGAGGATTACTTGAGCCCAAGAGTTTGAGGTTGCTGTGAGCGGCGATAGTACAGCACTTTACAGAGACAAAGTGAGAATGTCTCAAAAAAAAATTAAAAATTAAAAAAAAGGAAACCAAAAACAGACAAGAAACAAAGAGACCTGTTAGCACCCATTCCTAGGGATCTTTGCAGGTGATAACAATGTGTTGTTTTAAGCACTGAGCATACTGCCCCAGCAAGGCAAAAAGGATCTAGCTTATGGCTTGTCCTGTTCTAGTGAAGCACAATCATTATACATGGGTTGCTCCCAGAGTGGACGCTTGAGAAATCCTGGGTTTCTATTGGAGTGAACTGCTGTAGTTTCTCTGGCCATTTCCTGGTTTTCTGTCTTAGGCCTCAGACCACTCTTTTCCTGGTTGGCTATTTTTAAAAAGTTTACCACTCATCTTCCTGTCATATTCATTAGTATAAAACAAAATAAAGGCTCGGCGCTTGTAGCACAATGGTTATGGTGCCAGCTACATACACTGAGGGTGGCGGGTTTGAAGCCAGCTGGGCCAACTAAACAACTGCAACCAAAAAAATAGCCAGGCATGGTGGTGGGCGCCTGTAGTCCCAGCTACTTGGGAGGCAAGAGAATCACTTAAGCCCAAGAGTTGGAGGTTA
>NW_003852406.1:4461664-4473425 GCF_000181295.1 Otolemur garnettii | reverse complement strand
GGCACTCTACCCAGTTTGAGGTTGCTGCCATGGCACTCTACCCATCACTTAAGCCCAAGAGTTGGAGGTTGCTGTTAGCTGTGATGCCACGGCACTCTACCCAGTTTGAGGTTGCTGCCATGGCACTCTACCCATCACTTAAGCCCAAGAGTTAGAGGTTGCTGTTAGCTGTGATGCCATGGCACTCTACCCAGTTTGAGGTTGCTGCCATGGCACTCTACCCAGGGTACTGCCATGGCACTCTACCCATCACTTAAGCCCAAGAGTTGGAGGTTGCTGTTAGCTTGTGATGCCATGGCACTCTACCCAGTTTGAGGTTGCTGCCATGGCACTCTACCCAGGGTACTGCCATGGTACTCTACCCATCACTTAAGCCCAAGAGTTGGAGGTTGCTGTTAGCTGTGATGCCACGGCACTCTACCCAGGGCACTCTACCCAGTTTGAGGTTGCTGCCATGGCACTCTACCCATCACTTAAGCCCAAGAGTTAGAGGTTGCTGTTAGCTGTGATGCCACGGCACTCTACCCAGTATGAGGTTGCTGCCCTGGCACTCTACCCAGGGCAACTTAGTGAAACACTGTCTCAAATAAATAAATAAATAAATAAAAATTAAAAATAAAACAAAACCCCCAGAAATAAGTGTTGGGAAGGATGTGGAGAAATTGGAACCTTTGTGCATTGTTGGTAGAAATTTAAAATGGTATAGCCACTGTAGAAAACAGTACAGTGGTTGTTCAAAAAATTAAAAATGGAATTACCATATGATCCAGCAATTCTACACACACACACACACACACACACACGAAAGGAAAGCAGGACATCAAAGAGATATTTGTACACCTATGTTCACAGCAGCATTATTTACAGTAGCCAAAAGGTGGAAGCAACCACAGATGACTGCATGGATAAACAAAATACGGTATAAATACATAGAGGGTGCCAAAAAATGTATGTACATTTTAAGAAAGGAAAAGAACTGTATTAAAATTGGAATACTACATATATACTATAACAAAAGATGAGTACAAGTCACTTCTTTTAATTGTAGAAGTCAAATGTGACTGGAGTATTACAAATTTAATATAGTTTTTCCTTTCCTCAAATATATGTACTTTTTTCGGCACCCTCTGTATATACACAATGGAATATTATTCAGTCTTAAAAAGGAAAAAAATTCTGACACTACAACTTGGATGAACATTGAGGACATTATGCTAAGTGAAATAAGCTCAGAACGAAAGGACAAATACTATGTAATTCTACTTATACGAGGTCCCTGGAGTAGTCAATCCATACAGACAGAAAGAACGGTGGCCAGGCTGGTAGCTCACACCTGTAATCCTAGCACTCTAGGAGGCTGAGGCTGCTGGACTGCCTGAGTTCAGGAGTTTGAGACCAGCCTGAGCAAGAGCAAGACCCCATCTCTACTAAAAATAGAAAAAAAGTAGCTGGGTATTTTGGTGGGTGCCTGTAGTCCCAGCTATTCAGGAGGGTGAAAGAAGAGGATCGCTTGAGCTCAAGAGTTTGAGGTTGCTGCCATGGCACTATACCCAGGGTAACTTAGTGAGACTCTGTCTTAAAAAAAAAAAAAAAAAGAAAGAAAGAAAAAGAAAAGAAAATAGAAAGTAGAATAGTGATTGCCAGGGACTAGGGGGAATGGAAAATTATTATTTAGTAGGTACAGTTTCACATTTTTGTTGTTGTGTGTCTTTTTCCCTCTCTTTCTTTTTCTTTTTTTGAGGCAGGATCTTACTCTGTTGTCTAGGCTGGAGTGCAGTAGAGAGATCAGAGCTCACTGCAGCCTTGAATTCATGGGCTCAAGCAATCCTCCTGCCTTAGCCCCATGTAGCTGGGACTATAGCCACAGGCCACCATGCCTACTTGATATTTCTATTTTTTGTATTGTCAAGCTAATCACAAACTCCTGACCTTAAGTAATCCTCTTGCCTCAGCCTCCCAGAGTGCTAGTACTACAGTTGTGAGCCACTGCGCCCTGCCTAGAGTTTTGGTCTTTCGACATGAAGAGTCTCCAGAGATGGATGATGGCAATGGTAGCACAATAATGTGAATGTACTTAGTGCCTCCAAACTGTACACTTAAAAATAGTTAAGATGGTAAATTTATGTTGTATGTATTTTATCTTCAAAAAAAAGATATTAGAAGCAAAGTTCAGCATCTGTCCAGAGAGGACTTATGGTTAAATTGAATTAACAGAGCAGCATGACGGGTCTCACAGGGAGCTCAACCTTTCCTTGCTCGTGACAAATGTTATTAATTGATCATTTCAACAGCCTTTCCTCCTGAGCCCAGATACACCTTTCTCCACATAGGCTACTACCACACAATTGGAGTTGATATGTCAGCACTGCCAATATAGGGGAAAACTGTGATGGTCCATGCTAGAGAAAAGAGGAGTACAATAAAAACTTCATCATAAGATAGGAAAAATCAACATGAACTGGACATATTAAGAAAAAAGCGTTTTAGCCCTGTCCCCCCAAAGTCCCAATAGCTGAAATAGAAGCAGCTTCTGTCATCATAATCACCACCCGTTTGAAAATATATAACCCAGGTTCAGATCTCTAATTATGCATACACATATGAGCATTTTCTACAAAAAAGAACCAGAACTCCTTTTTTTTTTTTTTAAGCCAGGGCTGGGTTTAAACCTACCACCTCCGGCATATGGGGCCAGCGCCTACCCTTTTGAGCCACAGGTGCTGCCCCAGAATTCTCTGAAGAGGAACTGATTTCATGTCTTGGGAAAAGAAAACTCAGAAAGGGTCTAGAATATACTGTTCTTGGGAAGCAAAGATTGTATGCAAAAAGGACAAGAGAAACTCAGGGAGCTCCCACGCCCAAGCTATGCCAATTTAAGCATAAAATCATCATCATCAATGGCAACTGGAACAATTTAAATCAATAGAAATAGTTAACATAAAGTATTAACAAGAGTAGTAATATAAAAGGGAAACAGTTTGTAATTTTATTGCTATTATTGAGTTTTAAGGCATTTTAAGGCATTAAAACTTGTTTCTTTTCCATTGGATACACAGACATTGTTAAGTATTGGTCTATTATCAGGTACGAACCTGAACCTGCTTCTCTTTCTATCAATAGGAAAGATTGGTAGGGAATCTGTAAGCAGGCCAAGAAATCCCCTCAAAATGAATAACTATACAATGAAGATGATCAGCCCTTGTGGTCTTAGATCATACCACAACAAAGAATAAGTAAAGTTTATCCACAGGTGGCCACTGATAGTTGGTTATAGTAACCACTGAAAATTAGCTGGGTGCTATCCCCTCTACCCCAAGAGAGCACTAGCCTACTTAAGCTCCCTGCAGATGAACTTTCTAAGGAGATAATAATAAGACTTAACTAAGGTTCCAATTATGTCAAAGAGCTCAATGTATCATAATGACAGAAAATTAAGTCAGATTCAAGCTATCTATTCACCAAATCTAGTAAAGACATTGAGTTTTAGTAAAAGAAAATCTATCTGAGACACAGAAATGTAAAATTTCCATGTGTAACTAGCCCAACTTCGTAATAAAAGGGGCTTAAATCATTGAAAAATAAAATTAGATCCAACATTCTGACCTGAAACCAAAGGGTTAACTATTCAGAACTGACAACCTCATTAAATCTTTTTTTTAGAGGGTCTGGTAAATTTCTGAAATCTTAGGAAGATGTAAATCTTATGTTGTGTTGATATATGTTTAGGCTATTTAAGACTATTATATGCAGGGTGGACATAAAGTTTGTGTGCAATTTACTATTTAATTGCACACAAACTTGATGTAATCACTGGTTAAATAATTCATGAAATTTGCTGAATTATTTTTGTTTTGTTAAATCCATAAATTTTGGTGACTTTGTTGAACAAGTAGCATGTAACTATTTAGAGGAATAGTTTAAAGGAATATTAAATAAGTTTAAAAAGTAATACGGGAGAGTTGGCCACCCAAGGGACTGTAACAAACTGGTTAACATACAGAAGTGGTCAACATAAGGAACTAGGCCTATTAGCCTGATCTGTACATGTGGTGCCTGTCCAGTCCATGAAAATTAGGTCAACTTAAGGAGGTGGTCAATGTAGGGAGGTGGTCAGCTATGGAGGTTCTACTGCATTGCTCGATAAATTCTTCAGATTATAAATTACACATTAAACAAAACAAGCACAAAAGTCCACTGGCCACTAAAGACCGTCAAGAAATAAACCAACTTGCTATACCAGGAGACTCAAAACCATTAAAAAAAATTACTATTCAAATAAAGGTACTACAAGTCTTTTCTATATGGATCACACCCATTTCTCAGATTTGGTGGGGCTGCTCCTTGGACCACCCTACCTTGAGAGGGGACAGCTTTCACCTCTCCAATTTCATTGCTAACCTAGAGCTCTCAATTTTGTACCTTTGGGTTCATCTGTCTTCCCTCCTGGGTTGGAGTTGCCATCTTTTGTAGAATCCTTCAAGGTTCCGTACTCCTTTTCCATCTTAGCAGCTTCTTCCTTGGTACTGTCTGTCTCTTCGTGACTCTTCTCTGATGGTGCTGTAATCAGATTGTGAGTTGTTGTTATAACTGTATTCCCTAGCTATTAATTCATTTAGAGTACAGAAATAAAATTCATTGGAAAGATACAGTTTGCATCCAGATCATCTTTTGAACTGAAATAGATCTGAGTGATAATCTCTAGTCCAACCCCTTTACCCCCACTACACACAAGAGGAAACTGAGGCCCAGAAAGCGGAAAAATATGGATGACTTCCACTGAATTAACACAAAAGCTGGAGCAACCCCTCAGCTTTCTAGATTCTGATTTAGCATTTTTTCCTTTCTGTGACACTGTGTCATCACAGGGTAAATTATTGGTCTTTTTAAGAACAGTCTATTACTCAGTAACAGTTTACTAGCATCTAAGGATTTGGAGTTATGGCAAGATTCCTCTCCTTCTGCCCGTTTCTTCACACTCCCTTACCCTGGTAACTCTAAATGCAAAGAAGAGACTTGGATTCTTTTTTTTTTTTTCTTTTTATTTGAGACATAATCTGTAGCAGCCCGTACAGCTTGTGGCTAGGAGGAGTGAGAGTTATAAGAAATACCTGTATAGCTCAATAATGGAACACCTTGGTGGAAAGGGTATGGGAGAGATTTAGCTCTCCTAACAAGCATGAGAGCTCATGAGATGAGAGCAGTGGTGAATTGGCAGTCTCTACACCTGTGGTGTTGAGAAGCATGAGCTCAGCCTTATATAAGGATGGAGGAGCAGGCAGTCAGGGAGTGTACACTTTCTATCACGAACTCGCTTACTCTGACTCTGTCTCCTCTCCTGCCTGCAGAATGCCAGCACGGTGTCTCTCTGCTGAAAATTACCAAGCCCTACTAAAGACTAAGATCTATCTATGCTAAGAAGAATGCTTTACTCTAAGACACACACACTCTCACTCTCTCTTCAACTAAGGTAGATAGCCCTCAGGCACCTAAGAGAAACTGTTCCTGAGCAAGGTAGCTTAGCAGTCTGTGTCTGGAACCTACCTAAGCCGGCCCAAGACCTGGCCGGTTCTGGGCCCTGACAACAATCTCTCTCTGTCACCCTGGGTAGACTGCTGTGGCATCATACGTCACAGCAACCTTAAACTCTTGGGCTCAAGCGATCCTCCTACCTAAGCTTCCTGAGTAGCTGGGACTACAAGTGCCTGGCTATTTTTTCTATTTTTAGTAGAGATGGGGTCTCACTCTTTCTCAGGCTGAGGTCTTGAACCCCTGAGCTCAAGTGATCCACCTGCCTCAGCTTCCCTGAGTGCTAGGATTACAGGGGTGAGCCACTATGCCTGGCAGAGACTTGGACTCTTACTCTCAAAAAAAGATAATGCTTGCTTACTTCCCATTTAAAAATAATTACATTTCCTTCTAGCAAATCCAATGTTAAATTAAAAATCATAAACCTTGAAGTAGGTAACCACTTCAAAACAACTGTTGCCTTCCGCAGCCAATAAAATATATGGAACGTCAAGCAGTCTAACAACAAACCTTTTTTAATAAAAAAAATTTTTTTGAGGCAATCTCTTACTGGCACCCAGGTTAAAGTGTAGTGACATGATTATATCTCACTGTAGCTTCAAACTCCTGGGCTCAAGAGATCCTTGCACTTCAGTCTACCAAGTAGTTGATACTATAGGCATAAGCCACTGAGCCTGGCTAATTTTTAAAAAAAATTTTTAGAGGGTAGAGCCTGTGGCTCAGTGAATAGGGCACTGGCCCCATGTACTGAGGGTGGCAGGTTCAAACCTGGTCCCGGCCAAACTGCAACAAAAAAATAGCGGGGCATTGTGGCAGGCACCTGTAGTCCCAGCTACTCGGGAGGCTGAGGCAAGAGAATGGCCTAAGCCCAAGAGTTTGAGGTTGCTGTGAGCTGTGACACCATGGTACTCTACCGAGGGTGGCAAAGTAAGACTCTCTCTCTTAAAAAAAAAATTTTTTTTTTAGAGATGAGTCTTACTATATTGCCCAGGTTGTTCTCAAACTCCTGGCCTGAAGCAATTCTCTCACCCTAGTGCTAGGATTACAGACATGAAACACTGTGCCTGGCCTGGTTTTTTAAATTTTTTTTCTTAATTATAGAAAAAACAGAGAAGAAGAAAGAAATCAGTTTTTGACACACGTAAACATCCACTGGGGCACCAAATTATATATAGAGATGCGTAACTTTTCTCATAGTTGTAGAATAATTTTGTCCTTTGCTTTTGTCATGAATATCATTATGGAAAGATATTTGCAGGTATTAAAAACGGATTGAAAACATATTTTAAAAAGCCATATATTATTCCATCAAGATTATATACACAACTGCTGTGATAGGGACAAAAAACGTAAGTGTCAGAATTTGCAATTTGCAATCTTTTTTCTTTCTGCTCCACCCTCCTCCTTGAAAGGAGGCTTCTTAGCATAGCTCAGTTCTGTGGTGTTCGCTCTGCTGGGCAGGGGGATGGGTCGAGGTGCAGAAGTGAAGAAGCCAAGAGAACAGAGTAAATCAAGACCAGGGTCAGTAGTCCAGAGGGAGAGAAGAAGATGCCTAAAGGATTGCAGGAAGGATTGCTCAGTTTTGTGATGAAGCCCCTTCCTCTTGACCTAAGTTTGTTAGCCAGCTCCTAAGAATCTTCCACAAGATCTACATAATACTTTCGGGGGTCCAATTTTTGCATTGGGCCTGGTCACAAAATAGCCAAGAGTTATATCCCTTTAATCCTATGGATGGTTTTCAGATTTTAAGACTTTTTGGAATCTGTAACTCTTTATTAATGTTTATTGAAGTTCATTATTTACCACTCAAAAGGGTTATTCTTCTAAAAGCTAAGAAAAAAATTAAATGAATCATACCTGGGAAAAGCTTACTTTTATTGTCGGTAGCATTTTTTTCTAGCTTGTTTTTGGTTTGAAGAGCAATCATTTCATCCAAGTTTTCTAAAGAGAGGAAGGAAAGAAATACAATTTTATTCCCTAAGAGATGACATCAAACTTTTACTGAGAATGTTTAAATGTCACCAGAAACATCACAACAGCAATTCCAAAACCCTAACACTGGAAGTAAGATGCTCTGACCTAGATTTTATCTCTAAAAATCATAGACTCAGGATGGAAAGGCATATACTGGTAGTTTGAGAACCTCAAGTTCAGCCTCATACTCAGCTAAAAGTCCCTTCTATATCTCTGTGGCCACTGCTAGAACACTTCCCAGGTAGCCACTTAGAGTGGACACCTGTGGTTTTGACCTACTCAATGCCTTGTAGAAACTGTACTTTGATTTTTCTTTGGGAAACCCAGCCCTCTTTTGTTCTCAGAACACATAACTATAGTGGTGGCAGAGTAACCCAAGCCTGACTAATCAGGGTCTTCTAAGTCAATGAAACTCAGGGCTAGCACTACTGATGGAAAGAGGGTCTCTTTCCAGTGGAGTGATGTACTGTGAGGATGGGAGATTGGGGCTGTGCCACTATCTTGTTTCCACAAGGGGCAGCCTCTCCCGAATGAGTCAATATACAGAAGGTTAGAGCTGCGAGATGGGAAGGGATCATTTTCTCACACTTGGTAGAATTCACAAACTAAAGCCAGACTACCTCTTCCCCCAACCCTACTGTGGACTTTTTAATTACATAAGGTAATAAATTCACTTAAGCCAAACAGTTGGATTTCTGTCATTCGAGACCCTCACTAATTCATGAGGTAGCCAGTCCTATTCTTAGGTCGTTTTAATGGTGAGAATTTCCCTACTCAAGTTAAGTTGCAATCTGTATCCTTGTTTTTGTTCTAATTCTGGTCTTTGAAGTAACATCATATAAATGTTACCAAACAAGAGTCTAGATTGTGACTCCTCAAGGTAGATGATAAATTAGATCCACATTCTTTGTTCTCAGTTAGTCAACCAGCCACATATATTTTCTGAAATAGTGGTCACAGCTAGCACCTTTTGTGATCACTGCACACTGCTGAGACCAGAGAGAAAGGCGGGTCACTGCTTGCCACGGCTCAGCTGGGCGTGGGAAGGCCAGTTAAGGCTCTTCACTTAGGCTGCCCTGCATCTTCAGGGGATGAAGGTGGATTTCCATGGCAGCAGAAGCCAAAAGTCAATGTGCTTATACAGAAAAATTCTTAAAAACATAACTTGTAATCTGACTAGAAGAGTGATTTGTAGTGGAGAAAATTAAGAAAACAGAAAATTAGTTTTAAAAATCACACTTATTATACTCAGAGGTATTTTGGTACATTTCCTTCCAACTTGCTTTCTATATGTGTGTGTGTGTGTGTGTGTGTGTGTGTGTGTGTATTTTTTTAGCACCAAAATTGAGGTTATATCCTAAATGGCTTTAAGCATTCAGCATTTTACCATAAACATTTCTTCCTGCCACTAAATAGTGTATATAAACAATATTTATACTGCAGATATAACAAACATATATAATTATTTTAAAAACACATTTAAATACGATTTTAAAAGTCCATGATAAGAATAGTTTATTTTAGATAATCTTCTCTTCTGGAGTATCTAGTCTATTATTACTTTTTTGCTCCTCTAAACCAACGTGTGCAACAGAACTATCTCCAATGATGGATGTATTCATTTCTGCGCTGTTCTACGTGATAGCGACTAGCTACATGCAGCCCTTGAGCACTTGAAAAGTGCCTAGTGCAACTGAGAAACTAGATATTAAATTAAATTTAATTTAAATTACTTTTAATTTAAATACCAATTTGTGTTTGGTGGCTACCACGTTGGACAGCACAGCTATAAACTGCAGTGGGAACACGTGCTTTGCACTTAAGCCTTTGTGGTATTATTTACATAGGATAAATGACTAAGTTCTCAGTCACAGGGTATGGATATGAAGTAGCTGTTTTTCTGAAACATCTTTGATGTACTCTTAAAGGAATAAAGTAGGCCATATTTTTACTATGAAGCTCTGCATTAATATGAGCCCATTTTTGTTAAGATAAAGGAAATTACATGGGTATGCACACATACACATACTTAGACATAGATGAAAACACCTGGATGGCATGGATATTGTGATTTTCACTTACTTTTATTTTTATTTATTTTTGAGAAGGAGTCTCACTCTGTTGCCCAGGCTAGAGTGCTATGGTGTCATAGCTCGTAGCAACCTTAAAATCCTGGGCTGAAGCGATCCTCCTGCCTCAGCTTCCCAAGTAGCTGGGACTACAGGTACCCACCACAATGGCGAGCTATTTTTTTCTATTTTTAAAAGAGATGGGGTCTTGCTCTTGCTCAGGCTGGTCTCAAACTCTTGAGCTTAGGCAGTATCTATCTGCATTGGCCTCCCAGAGTGCTAGGATTACAGGTATGAGCCACCATGCCTGGCCAATTTTCAATTCCTTTTAAACCTCTTTTTGCATTGAATGACTTTTAAAAATAAAGTTATAAATTTTATAATTATAAATATGTTATTTAAATATATACTTGTTATAAATATATATTCTTTTATAATCAAAAAATATTAAAACTATTTTCATGAAAAAAAGGGATTTATATAAAGTAATTCTGGATTGTCTTGTCTTATGAAATTTCCTCTCCTATTTAATTCTCCTTCCCCTATCAGAGTTGGTGGCTATGAGATCATGTCATCCAAAGTATATTGAGGATGAATGGCATTTGTTGATTAACTAAACTGAGCAGGAAAATAAAAAGTTTTTTTTTTTTTTTTTTTGCAGTTTTTTGGCTGGGGCTGGGTTTGAACCCACCACCTTCAGTACATGGGGCCGGCACCTTATTCACTGAGCCACAGGCGCTGCCCCCAAAAAGGTTTTTTTTCAACAAACAAAAATTAAGCACTTGCAATGTGTCTAGTGCAACATGAGAAACTAGATTTTAATTTTTTGAGGGGCGGGGGGGCCGGGAAAATTACGTTATGTGGGGGTATGTGGGAGAATGTAAACACAGTAGAACCTCTGTAAAGTGACCACCCCAGGCATTTGTAAAACTGGTGACCACACGGAGGTGGTCAACACAAGGAACTAGGCCTACTAGACTGATATGTACATGTGGTGCATGTCTGGTCTATGAAAATTAGGTCAACTTAAGGAGGTGGTCAGTGTAGGGAGGGGTCAACTATGGAGGTTACACTGAACTTTATATTTATTTATGTATTTATTTATTCATTTATTTTTTGAGACAGAGTCTTATTATGTCACCCTCAGTAGAGTGCCATGGTATCACAGCTCACAGCAACCTCAAACTCTTGGGCTTAAGTGATTCTCTTGCCTCAGCCTCCTGAGTAGCTGGGACTACAGGCACCCACCACAACATCCAGCTATTTTTAGAGACAGGGTCTCACTCTGGCTCAGGCTGGTCTTGAAGCTATGAGCTCAGGCAATTCACCTGCCTGGGCCTCCCAGAGTGCTAGGATTAGACATGTGAGCTACTGTGCTCCCAGCTAATTTTACAGACAGAATCTTGATGTTTCTCAGGCTGATCTTAAGCTCCTACCCCAAGCAATCCTCCCCCGTTGGCCTTCCAAAGTGCTAGAATTATAGGTGTGAGCCACTGCACCCAACCTCAGAGTCCTTGAATTCATAGATGCAGAAACTGAGGCCCAGCAAGGAACAGTGACTTCCCCAACATGACAGAGCCTGGGACTATGAGTTAGGACATCTGATGCCCAGGCTAGTGCTGCCCACTGACATCAGAGAGAAAATCAAGACTCTTAGTTCCACCTTCCATACATAATTGAAACAAACTAGTGAGTCAAATTATAATAAAATTGTCTCCATAGAGATTATTAGAAAATGCTAATAAGACAAAATATAACAAATATGAAAGGTGTGTACTCAAGCCGGATGTGTAATAATGAAAAGCTAAAAACTTCTGGTTAATTTTATTTGTATTCGTTACCAAACGGGGTAAATTCTGGTTACCTGGATGATTTGGACAGTTTTGGCATAAATTATCAAATGAGTGAGATAATTATTGCTAAGTTCCTAACTTGCTCTGAACAGTGAAAACTACCAGAGTAAAAACAAAACAGATAGGATTCTCACCAAGGTAGGAAACACCTTCTTCTGGAGATATTGTGCCGTACTTGACCATCATCTTCACAAAGTCAATCAGTGTTTTCATGATAGTAATCAGTGTTTCTTTCTCTTTTGCCTCTTTTTCTATATAAAAGAACAAAATTAAAGAAAATTAGTGGAGTGCAGCATCATCTTTCACTGTTAGTTAAAGACGTACAACATCTTTTTTTTT
>NW_003852406.1:4457110-4460541 GCF_000181295.1 Otolemur garnettii | reverse complement strand
TATTTATTGGTTGTAGCTGTCATTGTTTGGCAGGCCTGGGCTGGATTTGAACCCGCCAGCTCTGGTGTATGTGGCTGGTGCCTTAGCTGCTTGAGCCACGGGCACTGAGTCAAAAATATCAAACTTTTACAGAAATGAACAATTATAACTTCTCCAAAAGGGTTCAAGTTAATCTAAAATATTTTACTAATAGAGTAGATGATAGTGAGTTTTCAAAAGGAAGGGTAGAAGATTGATCACCCAACAACTTCACTCAGGTGTTAAGTCTTTGGGGGCACGGACAATCTGTACTCATTAATTAAGCTTATATTTCTGAGTGGAAAACAAGAACACACACATTTTTTTAGTTTTTATGTGAAAGATTGCTTTTCAACAGCACCGTGTAACTTTTTTTGTTTGTTTGTTTTGTTTTTTATTTTTTTTGGCTGGGGCACCTCCGGCATATGGGGCTGGCGCCCTACCCTTTTGAGCCCCAGGCGCCGCCCAACAGCATGTAACTTTTTAACCTTTATTTTATTTAAAAGAATGTATGCATAGAGTAATAAAATTCCAACAGTTCAGAAGTAAATAAAAATAAAAAGTAACACTCTCTTCCTCACTCCCACACCCCCTTTTATTCCCCTAGGTAACCACTATGAACAATTTCTCGAGAACCCTTTGTATTTGACATACTCTTCCGCATCTTGATGGAACAAAATGGTTAATTTGATGCCATAATAGCTCAACAAATACATTAATTCTCAAATCAGAAAACATGTATTTTCATTTTTGAAGAAAAGAAAAACACACTAAGATAATAGAGGGGAGCCCATTGTCCCTATTCTTTTAGCTGCCATGAAGAATTTTCTCTAAACACTCCTAGCCCTTCCCCAACTCTTTCATCCTCCCCACATAAGTCGATGGTAGGCCACAGCCCTTAGTCTACATTCTCCACTGATGGGGGGTTGGAATCTTCCCTCTTTCCACTTGCCTGGAGTGGTAGAAGGCAAGGACCTGAGATACTTGTCTGCTGTGCAGACTCAAACCATACCTGGGATTGGTTTCTACCATCTAGACCGGGGAGCACTAAGCTACATTCTACATTCCAGTGTTTATCATCAACAGAGGTAATATTTTGTTTTTCTACCTGCTTTGTTACTTCTCAATTGGTTCGGACCAGGCATAAGAAAAGACCTCAGTCTAAATATTGAAATCAAAATTCTAGAAAAATAAAGGCAACAAGGAATGGGGTGAAGGCAACTGAGAGATAAACAAATAAATGGAGAATAGCCCATATGGTAGAATTTTTAAATGCCATCAAAGTCACAAAATGGGAGGGAAGAAAACTGAGAGAAAAGATCAGGCCAAAGATCCCAGAAAAGAACTGGTAAATGAAAACTTCAGCTATCGTGGTACTTGCTCAAGGTCACGTCTGCGTAAGTATTTGGCATCCTGCTGGTGCTCTTCACTGATGAGAAGTGACTCACCAGGATGACAGAGGTTCTGAGCTGGGCATCTGCCAACCCACGGGGCAAGATGGCTCAGAATGGACCCTCAAGATGTACAAGCCCTGCGGACACCAGCAGAGGGGCCAGTGCCATCTGGCTGATGTCTGAAATTGAAGCACAAAGGATGTTCTCCACAAGTGAAGCTTACTTTAAGGTCATTTCTTGGGGATGGGCTAGGGGATGGCAATAGATTACAACTACAGAAATCTTTATATGAATATACAGTCTGAGGCTGAAACTTTGAACAGGGAGAGGAAAAGCGAGTAAGGCAGTGCAGGACGTCTGTTTGAACAATAACAACAGAAATATTACACACTATTATCCTTCTTACAGATTAACCCAAAACAATCACGAACCGAAATCTTCAGCTAACTCAGTGCACATAGGAGGAAAGAGATTGGGACACATTAAAGAGTTTGTTTCCAAAAAAACCCAAATAATTTCCTGAGTGTGTTGGGCTCCTGGCCTCCTCCTTCAGTCTAATGCTCTTCATTTTAACTCATTTGAAGGCTGAAACTAAAACTGTCTATAAAGCAATGTCTCAAGTAATCACAAAAGGATGAATTAGGTTTCTATAGTGTTCTGATTTTTGAAAAAAACAAAACAAAACTGATGGCAACCTGAAAAAAAAGATGAATATTTGATTCAAATGGCAGGATTTCCTTCCTGTTGCTAGCTTGTTTGTTTTTATGACAACATGGATGATCCTAGAGGACCTATGCAAAACAAACCAGGCACAGAAAGACAAAGACCGTAAGATCTCACTCAACCTGTAGAATCTAAAACAGTCAAATTTATAGAAGCAGAGAGTAGAATGATGGTTGCCAAGGGACAGGGGAGGAGTGGGGAGTTCTTGATCAAAATACACAAAGTTTTAGCTATGTAGGATGAATGCATTAGCGTGATGACTACAGTTAACCATGCTGTACTATATACTTGAAATTCGCAAAAAAATGGGGAAAAAAGTAAAAGACAAAGAGGAAGAAAAAAATGGTCACCATGGGAGGTGATGGATATGTTAATCAACTTGACTACAGTGATCATTTCACAATATATACATATATCAAAACGTCAATTGTATACCTTGAGTATATACAATTTTTATTTGCCGGTTATACCATAACAAAGCTGAGAAAAAAAAAAGAGTTGCAGTAAGAACTGAGAGTGGACTGGGTCAGAGTAGGGATGCTGTCTGATTTATCTCTATCTGCACAAGGCCCTTTCTAGACATAGCACGTGCTCACTAGCTGTTTGTTGAACAAATAAATGAATCTCTGCTACCAGAAGATTAAATTATCTAACACTCCACCTTTCCTGATTACCCTTTCCTAGATATTTCCATGACTAGTACATTTTCTTTCAAAAAAAAAAAAAAATCAATGTGACCTGTTTTTCCCCAAGCCTACAGCGTATGTTTTTGAGGACTGCAGTTGGAAATTGAAAACAGGAAGAAAAAAACCCCACCTACGCATTTCCTAAATTACTGTTTCTGTTCCACATGGTCAGAAACACAGTGGTTACCTGAATCAATACTTTTCAGTAGTGCATAGAAGTTTGGGAAATACTGGAGTTCCTCAAAGTTGTCTTCACTGTAGGTTTTAGTTCTCCTTTCCAAGCCATTAGTCAAGGTTACGGTGTTAGATACCGTTTCATCGTTTTCTCCATTAGTAAAACCATCTTGGATTGTTGCCATCGGAGTCTGCAGTGGGGACAAAAAAAGTCAATAAAAACTAAGTATTTTGTTACAACTCATGAAACTCCTGATTGATTCTTGCCTCTGTGATGCCCCTGAATATGAAGTGTAAGAATTCCTCCTTGTTTGCAAGATCCTACAGGTTCAAACCCATTTCTGGGTGTGTATACGGTAGTCATACGGAAAGGCCACTGGGGCCCTCCTTGTTTGCAAGATCCTACAGGTTCAAACCCATTTCTGGGTGTGTATAC
>NW_003852406.1:4455214-4456939 GCF_000181295.1 Otolemur garnettii | reverse complement strand
AAGGCCACTGGGGCCCTCCTTGTTTGCAAGATCCTACAGGTTCAAACCCATTTCTGGGTGTGTATACTCTAGTCATACGGAAAGGCCACTGGGGCTTAGAAAAAGGTGCTCTACCTTGAGGAAAACCACTTGAAGACTTTGGCTCCTGCTTAGGGGGAAAATAGGGAATTTCTAGGTTCCTGCCCTGGCCAAGTTCACTTTTGTAAGTTCTCTTAAGTCTCTCCACACAAAACTGCCTTTCAGCAAAGAGAGATATCATTTCACATTATCTACCAGGAGGGTTAGTGCCAGCACACAGGAAAGCCTGTCAGAATTCCTAACGTATAGCAGAGCAGTCACACTTGGGAATTCCTCGATGACAATTCAAGGGCTGTCTGAATGGGTACACTAGATTCTTCCTTTGAGACTTGATCTGCGTTTGGTGTTCCTCATCTGAGCAAATGGCCCATTCTCTCTTGAGTGAACTAGACAAAAATATAAGAGCTGTTCTTGCTTCTTCCTTCTTTCACTCATTCATTCCACTAGTAGCTTTGATGACCCTTATGTTCAAAACATATCCTAAATTTGTACATTTCTCTCTCTACTGCCACAATCCAGTCCAAGCAGCCTTTTTCTCTCACCTTCCAACTGGTACATTATCTTTCTTTCTTTCTTTCTTTTATTTTTTAGACAGAATCTTACTATGTTGCCCTCGGTAGAGAGCTATGGCATCACAGCTCACAGCAATCTCTAATTCTCGGACTTAAGCAGTTCTCTTGCCTCAGCCTCCACAGTAGCTGGGACTACAGAAGCCTGCCACAATGCCCAGCTATTTTTCTTTTGTGGCAGTTGTCATTGTTGTTTAGCTGTCCAGGGCTGGGTTCGAACCCACCAACCTCGGTGTATATGGCTGGCACCCTAATCACTGTGCTATGGACGCTGAGCCAAGTGTAATCTTTTTAAAAATCGGATCATGTAACTCCTTTGCTTTAAATCCTGTGTTTTCCCGGGGCTGTCCCAATAAAGGTCAGAACCCATTTGTGGCTCATATGCTCTGCATGGTCTGGCCCGGGTCCCCCTCCCCAGCCTCTTCTCTCTGCTGTCTCTTTCCCTGCCAGCCACACTGCCCTTGTTGCAGTTGCCTGGATACTCCACACATCCTTTTCTACGTGCCGCCTCTCATGTTCACAAGTTAACTCCTATTTGACCTTCAGTTACTTCCTAGAGAAGCATTCCCTGAGCCTAAGTCCCAAACAGAATCCTTTTTAATAAGGTCTCATGGAACTAGGTTCCTTCCTTTAGAGCCTTTGATGCAGTTGTAATGAAAATACACAAATATAATGAAAATGCTGTTTAAAGACTGTCTACCTCTTGCACTAGACTTAAAGCTTCACGGGAGCTGGGATTATATTTTTTTATTTTTTAGAGAAATGAAGAGACAAAGAGTCTCATTTATAGTCAAATTGCATCTGCTGGAGAGATGGGAAAGGGTCAAAAGTCTCCTTGGATCTATTGTAGGACGAAGTGTTAGAAATAATTGTATTTCCCAGAATATTCCTTTCATTTTCACTTTGGACTTATTACTGGCATACTAGGTACCAGGATCCACACATGATTTTCCATTTTCAATAGGAATACATATTTTTAAACGAGCATGGTATTCATGGCGCATGACTCATGGTTGGCATTCAAGAACTATTTGTTGGCTCGGCGCCTATAGCTCAACCGGCTAAGGCGCCAGCCACG
>NW_003852406.1:4446899-4454937 GCF_000181295.1 Otolemur garnettii | reverse complement strand
TTTGTTGAAACACTATGCACTTGCATTTCATGTGAATTGATGCTTTCAGATAACATGAATAAGCAGGTCAAGCATACGGTTTTAGAGATGGGTGAACAGGCGTACATAAGCGGAGTGAAGGATTATGAAAAGAGCTATGCCCTTTTTAGTTCAGACCAGTAAACATGAGTGAAAGTCATGAGTTCTTTGATAAATCTAGGAAGTTTTTTTAAAGTAGGCAAATCTTCAAAAGCTGTTTATGAAGATGGCAACTGGTAAGGATCAGAAGGAGAAAAAAAAGTTTTTAGGCTATCAAGCAGGAAAATTCAGACCCAATTTCTATTTTCTAGCCTCTTATCTAAAACATAACCATATGCTTATATACTCCGTATTTGAGACAGGCTGTTGGAGGAGATGAGGAGCCACGGGTCTGGATGTTCCGGTGAAGAAAATCAAAGGAGAGGTGAGGAGTGTGATATCCTCCTACAGTCAGCTTCATCTAGAGTTTTATAAAGGATCCAGGGTGAGAAGAAAGATCTCAGTAGCTTGGTTAACGTCAAGGAAAAGCAGCAGCAGCAAGGAGTCCAGAGGGAATGGAGGGATGTAATAGCTAATCTGGGTGAAGGATGACAGATGGGCACCTAACCAATGGGAAAAAGAAGGAGCGGCAGAAGGGCACCGTCTGGAACAGACACGCAGCACCTGGCAGCTAGCTCTGAGGAATGAATGCAACAGCTGGGGTGGCAGGGGACTGGCTCAGCCCACTTCTTTTTGCAGGGGTTGGGGACAGATGATGACATCTACTGTGAACAGGTGTTGGATACCAAAAGAGCTATGAGATATCTGTTTCCAGTACATTGGAACTGTGCACATAGTGGTTATTATGTGATAATTGTTATTTCTCATGTTATTCCATGTATGTATTGTTTTGCTGTGTAGCATATTGTAAGATACAATCTTCACTATCTAATAGAACATAACATGTAAACTTTCAGTTATTTTCAAAGTAGAATTCACTTGCATCTTTTAACATATTGGTATTTTATGAATATACTTTTTTTTAAGAGACAGAGTCTTGCTAAGTTGCCTAGTCTGGCCTCAAACTCCTGACCTCAAGGGATCCTCCTGCCTTGGCCTCCCAAAGTGCTCAGATTACAGGCATGAGCCACTGTGGCTGGCCTTAAATAGGCTAATAATGCCACATACCCCAAATGTTTTTTGGCATCAGTTATATGAAGATATAAGTATACAAACACACACACAAAAAATGTTTTTTGGCATAGTTATATACAGATATAAGTATACAAACACACACACACAACATATACATGTACATACCACTTTGTCTGGTATTTTACCAGCCTGACTCTCAGTCCTGCTTGTGGGTTTATTGGGATCTTGCTCATAATTGTTGGCTTCCTTTGAGATTAACTTTTGTAAAACCTCTGCTACTTCATCTTCTAGCGTGTGCGCTTGGCTTTCTGTGATCTGTTAGAAAGAAGCGAAACATATGTAACTGCTATTCCTAGTCTTGTGACTTACCAAAAAAAAAAATCAGGACTGAACTCTATAGCTAAACATGTACTTTTCAAAGAGGAGCCCTCTGAACTCTTTCAGAAAGACAGCTCCCACTTTTGCCTCTGCTGTGTGCTAGCTGTTTACTGACTGCCCAAAACCCCTGGAAGTGTCTCTGTCCACTGAAATCCATGGAGCACTTATTTTGAGTTGCTCCTCCACAGCTTCGGGTCTTAGTCAGGTAACCTTTGAAGCCCCACAACATTAACATCTTAATAAAGCCTGCCACAGCTGCTCAGGGCTGAGGAGACAAGCTGAGGTGGATTCTGCATCTGTAAACACACACTGCATGCCTTTGCTGTGTTAGATCCTTTCTGTCACCCCCTGTCTCTTACCTCTGCTGGTTATATAAATCTTAACCATCCTCCCAAGCTTACTTCAAACACCTCTCCCTCTGAAGCTTCTCCTACTGCCAACTGGATAGAAGCTGGCTCTGAAGCAGCTTGCATTATGGGCATGTGGGTACTTGCCTAGTTCTTCTCAGGGACTGTAAACTCCTAAGGAAAAGAATTATGCCTTATTTGTCCTTGAAACCTACGGTACCTAGAATGAAGTAGATGCATGATAAACATTCGAACCCAATGGCTTGGCTTCTTAGCATACTTCACACTGTACTAAGAAGTTGGTTTATTCCCATGCATGTGACTTACGAGGCCAAGATTCAGCAGTTTAGAAACAATCTTGTCAAATACTCCTCTGTCATTTTCCTCGTAAATCCTGGTGGCAATTTTATGGACGATGTCTTCAGCAGTTAAAGGAGTTCCATCTAGTTGATGAAGGCCATCTGGATCATCTAAACAGAACAACCACAGTTCCATACCATGGTGATCCTAGAGCTGTTTTGTGCATCACATGATATTTATAATCTATACTTTGCTCTTGTACTCTCAGATACGTTTGAGATAATTTATAGTGATGCTTGGTGTACATTACCTCCTGGTTCGTGATAAAATTGGTCTTCAAGTCAATAAGTGAGGATGATGATGAAAATTTTGAAAGTTTCTTATGTGACTATCAGAGGAAGAGCTGAAGAAAATACAAAAGGCCTTTCCATTCAATATTATCACTACTGCGGGGAACAACATTACACTTTTTATTTACATAGTATGTACATTGTATAGTATGTCATATTATTCAAATCACCCTTCTATATATTATATAATCCCATTTCCATACAGGGAATAGACTGATTGGTAATCTTGCCACAAGGCAAATTCCTTGGGGTAGAAGCGGAGAAAGCTACCTCACACCCAGAATCAGAGAGTGTAAGATTTGATAACTTACCTGGAATAAATATTTATTTATAACTGAACACGTGTCAGCGTGTGCTTACAGAAGGCAGCCTAATGTGACTAGCCCCATTGTCCAGAGAATTCATTTATTTAATGTGCCTGGAGTTCAAATTTTTAAAATGTAGCAACAGATCTGCACAAAGTAATATGTAAATCTCTGCAGAGAAACATGTAAATATGTGTCATTGGCTTTCCTGATATTTGGCAGGAAAGCAAGGGCCCATCCTGAGGGAAAGGGTTAGAGAACTTTCAGGAATCCATTATTCTTCTGCAATCTGTGCCGTACTGAGTGGGTCAAGTTTAGAGTGCACTTAATTCCTTGTTACCTCTAGGCAGATTGCAAAGATCAGATTTTTAGCTCTAGCGATACATACCTGTTGTTACCTACATATCCTTGAACTATTGTAAGAGAAAATAATCAAGTATCTATTTCCTGGGACGGTTATGAGGATGAGAGGAAATAAGATGTAAAAGCATCTTGTAGATTGCAAAGTACTATATGAAAGCTAATATATTATTGTTATTGTGTACAGTGAATTTGTATTTTGAAATAAAGGAACTATAATTATCTTCTAGAGGAAGTGGAAATTCAAGCCCGGGCCAGATTCTGCCCAAATAATCCTCATCGTATTCGCTTAAAGAAAGAAGGACCTCGTATATCTATTCTGAGTCTGTACTTTTTCCCCATGGCTTTTGAGGATTCAGACAGGGAATTTCTCTCATGATCTATTTTTCAAACTCTAGGGAAATGGAGGTATATGTAGCCTCAGGCAGAACATCATCTTGTTTCTCAGGAAAACAAGTAGGGTAATTATACTCAGAAGATTGAACGTTCTCCGTCAGGATATAATTGCTGAGCTGTGAGCTTTGGAGCCCTGAGTTCCAGCATGGCAAAGGAGCAGAAAAGCCCCTAAAGAAAAAAAATAAGAAGAAAAAAATCACTTCCCCTCCTAGCTGGCTGAAAATTGGTTTCATCCTCTATTTTGCAGGAGCAGAGACCATTATGTGGGTCTGATTTTCCATTTGTGCGTTGCAAGTCAGGCTCTCGGGAATATGTGGAGCAGAAACTGCCCCAGTCTAGGCAGAGGTGGAAGAATTTGTTTCTCTTCCCACTTACCCCCCAGGATCTGAATAAAGGAAGAATATTGGTTGCTTGCTAGAGCTGGAAAATAACTGAGGTAGTGACTGTTTTTCAGTTCATTTACTTCACAGCAGGGAGAATGTTAGTAACTCACTGAAGAAATAGCCTCTCTCTTCTCTGTACTGCTGTATTCTCCTGAGCCAGGAATTTAGGGCTCCCCTAGCAGAACTTTCCCAGATGGGGTTAATCATGAAATACTTGACTACTGCTACTTACCTTCCACTGATTTCCCTTCGCTCTTCTAAAATAGACAGGATCATCAGAACGACTTCCCTATTGCTCATGAAGGGGTATTTCACCCTCCACATAGCGGGAAGCCAAATGTGGATTCAACATTTATAACTTCTGTTAAGCAGCCACAACAATCTGAGTGGATATCAAAGGGCCACATCCCAGATCATCATCTGCCCAGTTATGTTTTGAATCCCTAACGTCTAACATAGCACTTGGCATTCACTTGTTTAATAAACTTTTATTAAAGTCTTAATATGCGCCAGATACTGGAAATAGGTTAGGCGTGGTCTCTGACTGCACAGAACTTATTATCTAGTTTATAGGCTGATACATAATAATTCTCAACAAATATTTGTCAGGTGTACTGCTTTATAAAAGAAACTTGGAAAAACCCTTTATCATGCATACTACAGAAAATACTAAAAAGACGAACTGAGGGACCCTTGGAGCCTAAGCCTATTTAGAAGTTTTCTAAAGGTGAGAGTAGGTCTGGGAATGCACCCTGCAGAAGTTAGTCTACTGGAATCGCAGATGGGATGAAGACCATGTGCCTCTCATGTTCTATTCAGCTTAGTGGTCCTAAGCCCTCTCCATTCAGAATTCGCAGGGCATTAAGGGAGACCAGAAGCTTATCTGTCCATAAATCACCTCTCCAAGAACTTTGGCCCAACTTCTCAGTGATCTCAAATGGAGTGAAATGACTCGTAGGGTAAACCTAAAGCCATCAGGACTAGCACTTGGTAGTTGCAAACATACTTGGGATGGTAATAAAATGTTAAACAACTTAAAAGTTACTCAAGTTAGTGGTTAAATTCTATACAGATCTGTGACTCTGCGTGCGCATACAACCAACTTGAACAATCCAGGCAAACAAACACTACACTATTTAAAAAAAATTTTTTTTTGAGACAGAGTCTCACTTTGTCACCCTTAGTACAATGGCCATGGCATCACAGCTCACAGCAACCTCAAACTCCTGGGTTCAAGTGATTCTTTTGTCTCAGCCTCCCTAGTAGCTGGGACTACAGGCACCTGCCATCATGCCCAGCTATTTTTAGAGACAGGATCTCACTCTTGCTCAGGCTGGTCTTGAACTCCTCTGAACTCAAGTGAGCTGCCCACCTCTGCCTCCCAGACTACTAGGATTGCAGGTGTGAGCTACCAGGCCTGGCCTTATTTTTAAAATTTTATTAAATCCAATGGTCATTTTAATCAAAGCTGACTCTGTTTTATACACAGTTATAATCAGTGTCTCTTTATCTTTAGTCCAAATATTTTAGGTTAAAAAGTAGAATTCAAGAGTAAAAAGACAAATTTCCCCAAGTACGCGTAGCAGGGAATATGGTATGTGTCAAAATATAAACCACTGCTGCCACCCCAACTCAAAGACACACAACATTCACAACTTCTGAATTCTCCTCAGGTTTTTATGTCCTATGAAAGTCCAATTTCATTGTCCATTATTTTATGGAAGAAATATTTAACATGATTCTCTTGTGGACATGGAACAGAATAAGGACATGGAAGAAAGCCTATACACTCAATCCTTTTCTTTTCTTCTTTTTTTGGAGACAGAGACTCTCTCTATCATACTGGGTAGAGTGCTGTGATATCATAGCTCCCAGCAACCTCAAAGTCTTAAGCTTAAGCAACCCTCTTGCCTCAGCCTCCTGAATAGCTGGGACTACAGGTGCTCACCACAACGCCTCACTAGTTTTTCTCATTTTAGTGGAGATGGGGTCTTGCTCTTCCTCAGGCTGATCTTGAACTCCTGAGCTCAAGGGGTCTACCTGGCTCAGCCTCCCAGAGTGCTAGGATTTGTACATTCTCTCCCAAGCAGTGGTCCTCAGGACAGAAAACGTTTGCTTCTTCAAAGCCTACATAAAGCGTTTCATTCATTCCTTCTTGTATTCTTTCATTTGTTCATTCATTCAATTATCAATTCATTCAATGAATTCATGTGCATCTAGGCACTGGGGCTACAAGACCTTTGTTTCTTGTGAAGTTTTCAGTTTATTTTTGGAGAAAGACATTAATCACAGGCAGTCACACTCATGAAGGTAAATTTACAAACTACATTAAGTGCCATGAAAGAAGGTGACAAGAGTTCTATTAGTTCATGTGTGCTGGATGAACCTAGAAATATAGACAGGAATCAGTCCCCACAAGACTGTGGAAGCCACATTAAGGATTTTGGGTTTTAGCCCAAGAGAAATTAGAATCTACTAAAAGGTTTTATGAAAAAGAGTTGCGTGCTCAAAACTGTGTGTTGAAAAGGCCACTTTGTCACATAAAGAATGAGTTGGAGAGAGAACAAGAGCAGTTGCTGAGAGAATTGTAGATTTTTCTATAGGTCCAGTGAGACACGATGAGAGCTTGGACAAGAGTAGTGGTGATAGATAATGGAGAAAAATAAAACTGAGAGATAAATGAGAGGTAGAATTAATAAAATTTCATGGCTTAGAATTCGAGAAGTGAGGGAAAAAAGAAATAGTTTGATCCTAGGTTTCTGTCTTGAAAAATTGGATGGCTAGTAGTGACTTTCCTAAAGAAAAAGCACTGTTAAGATGGGTAGGTTGTAAGGTAATAGAGATAAGTTTGAGATGACCAAAGGAGAAAGGAGATGGCTAGGAGAACATTGAAAAGGAAACTGTGGCTAATTCACATTTTGGGGGACTACTTCATTGATCAAATTGTTTGAAAATTATGATGTTTTGTTTGTACTGTTAAAATTGATTGGAATGTTAGAATGAATTCAATAACATAAAACACAGTAAATTAAAAAAAAATGTAAAGCATCAGCGAAGGAACTTTTAAATGGAAAATAAAATTTAAGACTCTGTGGAACTGAGGCTTTTCTCACGATCAGTAAATTTGGGCTTTATATCAACTTTAGAGCTGACTAATAAAAGATTACAAGTATAAAAAAAAGATTATAAGTGTATAAGAGATCTTTCTAAAGTAGCGAACGTTTTCTTAATCTATTATGGGAAACTCTAAGCGAGAGAAAATATACTATGTAGCCAAAAAGTTCTTTTTTCTCATTTACCTTGAAATTTATGATCCAATCCGCTCTTAGTAGAATCATAATCATCAGTAAGTCTTCGATTCTTAGTTGAATCAACATCTTCCACGTTCAATTTATTATCATATGGGGAGCTTCGAATGGATTGTCTTTCTTTTTCGATTTTTTCCTTTTCTGTAATTGCCTTTAGTAGGTTCAAGTTATCAACAAAAGAATAGTTGCTGTCACTTGGCTTGTTTTCTGAAAGAAAAGCCCCCAAATCCAACATAGCATTTTAGTTCAGATTTTCATAGACTACATTATTTAAATTAACATCAGCATGATTTCTTTGTACCTGGAGGGTATGTGTTTTTAATCTTGTCTGCTTCGGCTTCAGCAATCTGAAACATATAGAAGATAGACTTGGTTTAAAATTATTGCTCCACTACTTACCAAGTATAAGAATCAAATGATTTAATTTCCATGCAACTTAGTTTTCTTGTTTGTAAAATGTAGGTAATAATTCCTACTTCAAAGCATCACTATAAGGATTAAATGAGATAAAATTAAGGGAAGATGCTCTATAAATATCAATTCCTTTCTCCTATAACATTGCTGAAAGATTAATCTCCGGTAAATTAAGGAATCTTACCATAGAATGGGTATGATGTTGAGCTTACTAGGTTATTATACAGTGATCTCTATGTATCACACAGAACTCCATGTATGTAACTGTTTAGAATTTACCAAAACTAGATTTCCCATACTAATTTTTGTAAATTTAATATTTTTTAATTTTAATTTTTTTTTTTT
>NW_003852406.1:4441651-4446477 GCF_000181295.1 Otolemur garnettii | reverse complement strand
AAAAAATCTTTAAACTCTTTTTTTTTGGTTTGGAGACAGTCTCACTTTGTCACCCCAGGTAGAGTGCTATGCCATCATAGCTCACAGCAACTTCAAATTCCTGGGCTCAAGCAATTCTCTTGCCTCAGCCTCTCAAGTAGCTGGGACTAAAGAGGCCCTCCAATGCCCAACTGTTTTTGGAGACCAGATCTCACACTAGCTCCGGCTGGTCTCAAACTCCTTAGCTCAAACAATCCACCCACCTCTGCCTCCCAGAACTCTTTCTTTTTGTTTTCACATCTCAGTTGTGGATAAACTGTCAATTTACAATTAAGCTCCGGAACTTTGTATGTTCAAAATGTCACAGCATAATTACACTTCGTAATAATAACTAGAACAAAACGAAACAGCATTTATAATTTTACTTTTGCCTACCTGTTCATTCAGAGGTCTTTCTGCACTTAATTCTCTATTATGTAGAGATTTGTCTAAAATACACACAAATACAAATTTAATTGTGCGTTGGAAAGACAAAATATATCTTATTAAATAAAACCATCAAAACAAGAGAAGAAACAAGTATTGAGAAATATTCTTGGATGACTAGGAAATAAAATATGTATTAACAAAAATATCAAGATTATACAATAACAATAATCATCAATGTTGCCTTGTTTTTTATCTTGGTGTATTTCCTTAGTTAATAGAATCACACTTTTTTTTTTTCTTTTCTGACCAGAAATCAAACATATAGTTCTAACATTTGGCTTACCGGCTATTCGCAACTAGAGAAAGAGAGCCTGATTTGGATCAGTATTATAAATAGAGTATCTGCTAAAGGTTGTAAAACAACTAGAAAAAATTCCAAGCCACTTTAGGTGAAAAAGATACCTTTTCCAAATAAGATCTTTAGCAACAACCTATTTTATTGTTTTATCCTTTAACAAGTGAAGGCAACAAATTGTCTTTTGTCTCTGAATTCAAACTGATTTCTCCGTCCATATTCCTGGATATGGTGTGACCGTTTTTCTACGAGACAGGGTGATTTACATACAGCTCACGGATTATGCCAAGCTTTTCCCGGAGAAGTAAAAGGGACGTGGGGGAAAAGAAAAGGGTCCACATACCTTGGCTGCCTCCCGGTTTGGGAAAAGCTTGAATTGGGCTAATGTGGAACACCAACCCCAGAATCCAAGTGCCGGTCCAAAGGAACCCCATTCTTTCACGCTCCGCTTCCGAAATAGCCTGGCGCCGGGCTCCCGCAGCTGAAGCTTTTGTTATGAATGAAAAGGAGGCGTAAAAACAGGAAGAGCCAAGGGGGCGGGGGCGGGGCGGGGGCGGGGAGGGAGCCGGGCCGGGCCCGCGGCGGTGCAGCCCGCGCCCTCCCGCGGGGAGGGATCCGAGGGCTCCGGGCGCTCGGGCGGGCGGCAGGTCCTCAGGTGCAGGGAGCGCTGTCCGCCCCGTGGGTGCTGAAGTTCCTGTGACGCGGCGCGGGCCGCGGGGCCGCTAGGACGTCGCTTTACTCCGGCTCCCTCCCGGAGAGGAAGTGAGGAAGGAAGCGCATGCTCCGTGCGGGCCAGAGGCGGGAAGGGATGGCGTCAGAGACTCCAGGCTACTCCAGTCCCCTGGGAGTGGGGCGCGGGAGGGGCGGCAGCCGGTCTGTGCTGCAGTCCTAGGGATGCTCCTGCGCTCGGGGTCAGCCGGATTGCCACACGCTAGACGTAATCATCATGAGCTCCCAAGTAAATGTTACTTCAAGGACCAAATGTCTTCTCTGCCTGGCAAGGAGAGTTAGATAACCTTGTGCAAAGAATGCCACTCTGGGATGCTTCTGGGATATCTGCTCCAGGATCCCTTCTTTCCATCCCACCTCCTGTACCTAAAAAGGAGATATAATTCTCATATTTTTAGAAAAGCTCTGCCCTTTGTGATTTGGGTTGACATACCAAGCGTCCCCTGACGCTCTCGGGTCTCAGCTCCGCAAAGTCTTTTGGATTGGGGAATTCCAGAAACAGCCTTTAAAATAGTCAGATTGCGGCAGCACAGCCTCACTCTCCTAGATGCTGAAACAGAACGACAACAAAAACAAAAAACCCATTGCCTATTCCCCTAAGAGTCAGTGTTCTCATCAGCTGGAAGTAGCTGAGCTACAGAGTAGTGGTCAGTTTCATTCTAAGATTCTCCTTTCTCCACCAAGTGGAAAACTCGCCCTTCTCTCATACACCCGCACACATCGAATTAGCAAAAACAAAAACTGCTCCACTTCTATAAAACTCTTGCCCAGGACTTAATTATGCCTAAGGACCTGACTGGTCCAGGGGTCCTTCAAGAGAGGGAGTAGTCCTGAGAAGCATTTTTCATCAGAACTGAATTGGGAAGGTGCTACCTATATTCTGAGAATATTCCCAGAAGCCTAAGGTTGTTGCAGACAAGGAGATATCAAAAGATTTTAAATAATGAATACAAGCAACACTAATGTGAGCAGGGTGCTGAGTAAGCTCTTTGGTCTCTGATTTTTAAACAGAACTTGGACCCTTTCCTTTGGCCTGCTGCGTGCTGGGAACCAGTCTGAATAATGACGAAAGAGGAGGATTCAGCACAATCAGGCCTTTGATTTCTACACTTCGCTTTTCAAGGAGCAGTTAGTTATTCAAGTACCTAAAAACAAACAAACAAACAAACCACCAAGCTGGCAAACAAATCCCCCTCATTCTGAAGATTTTTGAGTTGGAAATCGCTCAAATACTTCCTTTAAGGATCTACAAAGTACTTATAAACCTAACAGCTACTTCAAAACCAATAGCCCTTTTTTTGTAGTGATAACATACCATTATTATCCTGCTATACTGCATTTTAAAAAATTGAGTGGCTTTTTAAATTCCCAAGTTGAGGCTCGGAGCCTGTGGCTCAAGCAGCTAAGGCACCAGGCCACATACACCTGAGCTGGCAGTTCGAATCCAGCCTGGCTGGTCAAACAACAATGACAATGATGGCTGCAACCAAAAAATAGCCAAGGGCAGCACCTGTGGCTCAAAGGAGTGGGACACTGGCCCCCTATGCCAGAGGTAGTGGGTTCAAACCCAGCTCTAGCCAAAAACTACAAACAAACAAACAAAAAAATAGCTGGGCGTTGTGGCAGGTGCCTATAATCCCAGCTACTAGACAGGCGGAGGCAGGAGAATCGCTTGAGCCCAGGAGTTGGAGGTTACTGTGAGCTGTGATGTCATAGCACTCTACCCAGGGTGACAGCTTGAGGCTCTGTCTCAAAAAGAAAAAAATCCCAGGTTGAGTGAAGGGTAAATTTCCTTAGTTTTCTCTTCTTTAAAGTAGAGATGGCAGGCTTTGTTTACTTTACACTGTTATTGTGGAGATTAAATGGGTACATGTTTTGAACAAGTCATCTTTATGCTAAGAATATTTCTTGACACAGTCTAAAAAAATGTCATGAAATGCTTTCAGCCTTTAAGAAACATTACTTAGTATTAAGTGAAATAGTCAATTACAGACCCTGAGACGGGGGACTCACAGAGACTCTCTCACTGACCTAATCCCTCAGCTTCACTTTATTCTTTGTCCCATTCCTGATTAACCTCTCCCCTCTGTATTTGTTTGCAGTTGGGAGAAACTCAGGATGGAATAAAGGTAGGGAAAAGCTGTTGAGTGCCTTTCTTTGCTTGCCCCAAATAAAAAAGGTATTTTACCTCTCTTTCCTATTTGAACTCAAAGTGATGGTGTTAAATAGACACCAAATCTAAGAGCATGTTATGTGTCTGATCAAACGAGTCTTAGAACATTGAATAAACTGTAAATGAATTAGTTTGCATTCTCCAGTCTTATGGATAATCCCACTGGACTTCCTATAAGTCTGTGAAAAGAGTAATCCTAAATTTCATTCATTCATTAATTTATTCAGCAGATGTTTATTGAGCATCTAAAATGTACCAAGCATTAAGATAGCTGCTGAATATACAAAGACAAATAAGATACTAGTTACTGCTAGTTTTACAGCCTAAAAAAGAAATATTATGATTCTAACAGCAATAATAACAACAGCTATTGGTGAAGAGGTTTCATGTACAGCACACTGTTATCATTTTAATATAAGTGAACAAATAAACACAAAAGTATGTTCTGGCTCCCTTTTGCATGTGCAAAGTTTAGGTGGAGTCCAAATAATGGAATGAGTTGTCAGGAAAGGTATCAAAGAGAAGATAGCTTTTATTAATATTAATAACTAAAAGATTGAAATATTTGATTCTTATTATAAACATTGAATCATATAAAATATATAAGTTGAATTAAAAGACAAGTGGCATTGACACAGATCAGGTGATTATGAAATAAACCATATATAACGTGTGCAAATTTGTCAATGCTGCTTGTGCATTTTCAGCACACGTGGATCAATTGTGGTGTGCTCGCTTATTCACTGGTGGAGAATATGCCTTTTGAACTGGATCTTGAAGATAGAGACATCTGAAGGATGTTTTCATTTGTATTACAAAAATATGATATGAATTGTTAATGCATATTTTATTGTAGGAAATTTCAAAGACAAAAGAAAATATTGAAATGAGCACCATGAACCCATCACCCCAGTTTAATAATCGTTAAGTCATGACCATTCTTTTTGTTTTGTTATCCCAGTCACTTTATACCCTCAATGGAGTATTTTCCTATAAACCCCCCAAACTTCATGTAATTCTATTCATAAATGTTTATCTAGAAGAATTATTTTTGCCCAACATAACAACAATACTTTTTCTTTTTTTTTTAGAGACAGAGTCTCACTTTATTGCCCTGGGTAGAGTGTTGTGGTGTCACAGCTCACAGCAACCTCCAACTCC
>NW_003852406.1:4440007-4441079 GCF_000181295.1 Otolemur garnettii | reverse complement strand
TTGCCTCAGCCTCCCAAGTAGCTGGAACTACAGGCACCCAACACAAGGTCCAGCTAGTTTTTCTATTTTTAGCTTTCGCTCAGGTTAGTCTTGAACTCCTGACTCAAGCAATCCACCCACCTCAGTCTCCCTGAGTGGTAGGATTATAGGCTTGAGCTACCATGCCTGGCCTTTTGGTGTTTGTTTTTTCCTAAGAAAATATTTTATACATATATTTATAAAATTGTATCTTTCACTGTTATGTTCCTACATGGCTGGCTGTCTACCCCACTAAACTGTTAATTTCTCAAGAGGAAGGATCTTTTCTCACTCGTCTTTGAGTTCCAAGCCTTTCTTACAGTGTCTGGAAATCCATCTGCTTAAATCAGGGAATGAAGTGATGGAGAGTTGCCTGCTTCCCTTTGGTCTTCAGTTTCTAGACTGTGATGGCTGTCTCACAATGGAGGATCACAGCACTGCTGGTATGATTCCCCACTCTGCATCTTCAAGATTTTATTATAATTTTTTAAACAACGAGTGAAACAAGTTTCAAAGAGCCAAATTGATGTTTTCTAAAACTAGTAGATTAGAGCGAAATCAGCATACCAACATGCCTTCCAACAAAACATGTATTGATCCCATATGGAATCCATTTCTAACTGCTGGGAAATACAAAGGTGTGACAGTCACAGCCTGTGTTTCCAAATCTAGCTATTTGAATATGGGCCAGTTAAGTCTGTTTCTTTTTCTTGACAACTAAATGATTTCTCCCACATTCTGGAAAACACTTGCAGAGAATGAAGGATGAGAGAATGACATAGGATAAGGAGAAATTTCAGGCAAAAGGTATGGTAAGACACTTGGAATTCCTTCGTTTAATAAATAAGTGGTATTCTGGAGGGTATTCAGGGACGATCCATCTGATAGAACAAATTGATGACTTTTTAAATTATTTTTTTCATTTAAGCAGTGTTTAACGAAAGTTGCATTTAAGATTATTTTATTCCTGCATCTTCTCAATTGTTTCTTCCGTGTACTTGGCCTTTTCCTTTCCTACTTGGTGAGATTGGCTTTTCGTTCAAGGATCTTTTTG
>NW_003852406.1:4432486-4439859 GCF_000181295.1 Otolemur garnettii | reverse complement strand
TTTTATTCCTGCATCTTCTCAATTGTTTCTTCCGTGTACTTGGCCTTTTCCTTTCCTACTTGGTGAGATTGGCTTTTCGTTCAAGGATCTTTTTGTGGTCTTTGTCCAGTTTAAGCCTAGTAATAACCACCTTGCTGGAGTGAATGCCCACGTGGACAGTTGTGCCATTGGCCTTTTCCCGCTGCACCTGCTGGATGTAGATGACATATTTCTTCCTGTAAAACTGGACTATTTTTACCAGTCTGCTGACCTTTATAATGCCCCCGGACAACCTGAACTTCATCATCCTTTCGGATGGGCATGGATTGAACATTGTACTTCTGTCTCAGCTCTTTGGAAAGAGGGGAAGACATAAGCTTCCTGCGAATGTGAGAAGGTGCATTAAAATGTCTTTTGCAGTTCTTGCTTCGGTCCGAAGTCACAAAGAGATTGAACTTCATTTTGGCTGCTGCCTCTCCCAATGACTTTTTTTTTAGAGCTAGGTTCTTACTATGTTGCCCAGCCTGACCTTGAACTCCTGGCCTGAAGTAATCCTCCCACCTTAAGTCTCCCAAATTGCTGGAATTATAGGTATGAGCTATTGTGCCCAGCCCCTTGTGGATCTTTACAAGGTACTGGTCATGCAAAGTGTGTTCAGCTTGCAAGAAATCAAGGAGGATGGGTGAAGGTCATTCTTGACTTCCTTTAGGGAGTGTGGTAGTCAGACTGGCCCTAGGTGAGCAGCTCCAAAGTCTTAGAATTATGGGTCAGGATCATCTGGATTTCTGAGAAGGGAGGAGTATATATATTAGAAGCTTGACCTCTAGCTGCTACAAGGCACCCTCTCCTGGTTTGTGCAGAGATGGCAAAGCAACAGGTAAACCAGAGTCATCCTTCCTGGGTATCTGAGGTCAGGCAGAGGACAAGAGAGGCACCACACCCACTCACCCACATCCAGGAAGTCATGCAAATGCTGATCAGTACACAGGAGTGTAGCAGGGCTAAAGGAGATAGTGACTGCCCAAGGTAGGGGCTCCACGAAGACATCACTACCTTGGTCTCTTGTAACCCTTCCAGTGTTACAGAACAGGAATTGCATCCCTCTCTCATTAAACTGATGGGCTTGGAACATGAGATTTTCTACCCCACAGGTACAGTGAATGAAGATGACAGACAAGTACCAAGAATCACATCGTAAAGGGGGAAATGACAGGAGTTGTAATAGTTTGCATAAAACTGAGGCACTAAGGCAAGTGGTCCAGAATGTCTGGGGTTTGCTTTAAAATACCCCTGAATAAAAATACAGCTAGATATATAGATACATAGAAAAAATAATATTTTTCCATTAGCTAATAATTACAGTATCTGGGTTATGAGTACATAGGAGTCTAATATACTATCCTATCCTTTCTCATTTTATGCATAGTATATTTGAAGATTTTCATTAAAAAGCCTTTTTCAAAAAGGTTTATATTTTATTTTTTATTTTATTTACTCCTTATCAGTAGAGAGAGTAGCAAGAGAGACTATTTTTTCTTTTCTCTTCTTTCCCCCAAAGGTATTTGAAAATGCAATTAAATATCTCCCTCAGTGGAACAGAAAATGAGTAGTGTTGCTCTGGCGCTCCAAAGCCCATCCAGCAGCCATCCCTGCGAGACTGATGCTGCCACGGTGACCCAAAGTGACTTAGTCGCCAACTCCCCTGCAAGATTGGTGGTGTAATTGACAAACATTGGGGAATTAAGCCAGCATCTCTTGCCAGACATTGCATAGGTATAATTAGGCAGAACTAATGCCAGCTGAGAAACTGAGGGTGCTTACTGGCTCTTCCCAGCCCTAGACATGGAACAGTGGGCAGGAAAAGAGGAGGAGACCACTCACCTCCCCTCACTGGGGGATAAGTTGGCACCTGGGGCATACAGTGGGAGGTGGGGAAGAGGAGTCAGCAGTTCCCTTTTCTCTGTTGCTCTGCTGCCTGTGGGACCTCATTCCTTTCCGTTTTTCCCCGGCTCTCAAGGCCCAGCTGCACTAGCTGCACGTGGCCAGACACAGGTCACCTTGGAGCCTTCACAGTGACCTTCTCTGCCTGGAAGAGCCTCCGTGTGACTCATTTCCACATCTCCTCAAAGTCAGCTCAAATGTCTGAGCTCTCAGTGATGGATTAGTTACAATTTCACCCTCCTCTTCCACCCCTGTACTCCCAACCCCATCACCTTGCTCATTTTCGTTATTCTTTGCCACTTGTCTCTTTCAAACATACTATGTAATTTATTTATTCACCTATTCTGAGTGCCTGTAATGGTCCGTGGCATGTCAAACAAATGGAATGAATAAATGGAATTCAGGGTCCTGTGTTTCTTGGTGTTTGTACAGTCAAGATTTGTTCCAATCAGTCCTGATTTTAACTGTGCCACTGCCAATCTCTCTCTGCTTCCCTTCCTCTCTTCCTGCACCTCTGTCCCTCCGATTCATACTTTGGAAATAAATCAGGAAATAAATCTCCTGATTCCTCTTTCCTCCCTTCTTCTTATCTCCTGCCAGTGTTCCCCAGTGACTGGACTCAGCCAGAAACCAGAGAGCAAGGGAGACATTAATGCAGTCTTAGAAGTCAGCCTTTTAGGGCATGGGGCAAGATGGACAGTGGATGCTCTCTAGCTGCTCCAGCCCCATGACCTTTCACATCATTCCAAGAAGAAGATCTGCCCCAACTCTGGACTTTTGCACTTGTTCTTCTTTCTGACTGGAGAGCTCCTTTACACAGCTAGCTGCTTCCTATCCTGGGAAATGTTTCCTCCTTAGAAAAGCCTTCCCAAACTGGTGACCTTATTCAAGTATATTCTGTTGCATTTTCCTATGTCTTTCTTTCTTAGAATTTTCATATCCTTTAATAAATTTGTTTCATGATCCCTTTCTTCCTCTAGACTAGTGGTTCTCAACCTTCCTAATGCTGCAACCCTTTAATACAGTTCCTGGGTCCACAGGTTGAGAACGGCTGCTCTAGACTATGCAAGCTCTCCAAGGGTAAGAACCTTGTCTGCCTTGAATTCCAACACTTGAAACAAAGCCTGGCACATAGTAGGCACTCAATAAATATTTGAGTGAAGGAACAAATAAATGAATAACCAAGAAAGTTAAAAAAGGAAATGGAGGCGAACTGCCCTACCAGATATTGAATTACAACATGACAGTAACTCAATCACTTTGACTCTGGCACAGGAATAGAAAACAGTCTAGAAGCAGAACCCTGACTGGTTTCCCTCCACTGTGTTATTTAGTCTGGGATACAAGTGGCACTTAAACCCAGTGGAGAAAGATGACTGCCTTGGTCGGTTTTGTGCTGCTATGACAGAATACTTGAGCCTGGGCACTTTATAAAGAATAGAACTTTATTTGGCTCCCAATTCTGGAGGCTGAGAAGTCCAAGGTGGAGGGGCTACATCTGGTGAGAGCCTTCTTGTTGCATCATAACAGGGAGGAAGGCATCGCACAGTGAGAGAGCCTAATTTACTTTGATAATAAGCCCATTCTCCAGCTAGCTTACCCACTCCTGTGATGATGCCATTAATGCACTAATGGAAGTAGAACCTTCATGACCTAACCCCCTCTTAAAGGGCCCACCTCACAACACTGTTGCATTAGGGATTAACTTTCCCACACATGAACTTTGGGGAGCTCATTCAAATCATAGCTATCATTAATCCAGAAATGTAATTTGCATAATTGGCTAACAATTTAAAGAAAATTACAAATGTATTCCTCACACCTTCATCAAAATAAATTGTATAGAGATCAAAGATTGAAGTGTGAAAACATGAAAAAAATACTTTTCTAATCTTGAAAAGATAAATGCTGTTCTAAACATTATAGATAGAAAACATAAAGGAAAAGAGTGACTCAATATCTAAAATTCATATTTTAAAAAATGGCAAAGGTATATAGCAGGTTTGAAAAAGTGGGCAAAATACATGCATAAATTAATTTCCATAATATCCAAAAAGCTCTTACAAATCAATGATAAAACAGAACAGTCTAAAAGAAAAATGGGGTAAGGACTCAAATAGAAATTCAAAACTAGGAAGGAAATCCCTAAGTATATGGAAAAAATGCTCAAAATCATCAATAATCAAGAATGCCAGTAAAACAAATATGAAATATCCTTTCTGATTTTCCAAATTAGCAACTGTTTAAAAGGTTGATGATATTGAACAGGAATCAGTATATTGATTTCTTATTGCTATTATAACAAATGATCACAAATTCATTATTTTATAGTTCTGGAAGTCAGAATTCTAATGTGGGTTTCACTGGGCAGTCCTTTCTGGAGACTGTAAGGGAGAACCCATTTCCATGCCTTTTGCAGCTCCTAGAAGATGCCACATTTTTAGGCACATGGCCTTTTCTTCCATCTTCAAAGTCAGCAAGTTTGCTTCCCCTTCTGACCTTCTGCAGTAGTCACAACTCCCTCTGATCACAGCCTGAAAAGGTCCTCTCCTTGCAGGACCCTTGTGATTAGATTGGGCCTACACAGTTAACCTAAGATCATCTCCCCATCTCAAGGTCCTTAACTTAATCACATCTGTGAAATTCCTTTTGCCATGTAAGGTAACACATGCACAGGTTCCAGGTATTAAGACAAGGACATCTCCAACTGGGTTTGGGGTGAGGTAGAGGAAGATGTATGATCCTGCCTATCATAGTCAGGATGAAAAAAAACGAACATTTCATTTTCTTTTTTTTTTTTTTTTTTTTGCAGTTTTTGGCCAGGGCTGGGTTTGAACCCGCCACCTCCGGCATATGGGGCTGGCGCCCTACTCCTTTGAGCCATACATGCTGCCCACATTTCATTTGCTTTTATCCAGAAATCTTACTTTAGGTGTGTATTTTAAGCCAGAGTTACTCTAATCATATTCTATAGATCCTTCTGTAAATGTTCTTTTAATAATAAAAAAAGGATTTGCAGAAGATTCATATTATGCATTAGCATGGTAAAGTTTATGAGGTCTATAGTTATGAAAACCAAAAAAATTTTTTTAACATTTTCTCAAACTTTTTAAGCTAGGAAACTTATTTTCTTGCATAATACTGGTTAATGTTCAATTACGAAAAGTAACAAAACAAACTATTAAAAGTCAAAATGCAGTTGAAACTTCATATACATGTACATGAATATAATAAGAATTAGTAGGTAGGTAGATAGATAACAAAGGGTTATATTTTATATTTTACCTGCTCAACTGGCTTGTGTTTCCAAAAGAACACTCAAAAAGAAAAATTGGAAAATAATAAATACAAGTAGACAAAATATATGAAAAATAAACCACCTAATGTGTAATAAGAGAAGCACAACATTTCAAAAGAAGACACCATTAGTTTTTTCAAATTTCAGAAAGGTAAGTTTTCCAAAAGATAAATGCTAGGGTTGGTGAGGATATGGGAAAACAGGTACTTAAGGATACCCTTCTATGGTGAGAGATAAATTGGCATAAGCTTTTTGGAAAGCAGATGGGCTATATAAATCAAAAGTCTGAAAAATATATATGCCAGATGCCTGAGATGAAAACAGTTCAGTGATTTCCCTTCTAAAGTAATCAGAGAATACTATTTAGTGGTAGAAAAGGATGAGTTAGTGCCACATTCGGCAACAGGAATACATCTCACTGATAGAAGTGAGAGAAAGGGTGAAACAAGCCAGACCCAAAAGAAGGCATAGTGTATGTTTCTATTTATATGAAGTTCAAGATTGGGCAAAAGTTATCTATGGTGGTAGAAATGAGAATGGTGATTATTCTGGGTCTAGGGGTAAGTATTGATAGGGAAGGGACATGAGTGAGCCTTCTAGAGTACTGGAAATAGTACCTACCTTGATATGGGTGGGCTACAGGGATATACATATTTAAACATTTATCAAGCTGTAATTAAGATGTATGTCCTTTATTGTAGATTATACTTGAATTTGTAAAAAAAATAAAACAACAACAACACACGAAACCCCCCCACAACTAGTATATATTTAAAAAAGACTCTGAGAGGCTGAGGCAGGTGGATTGCCTGAGCTCACAGGTTTGAGACCAGCCTGAGCGAGAGCAAGACCTCGTCTCTAAAAATAGCTGGGCATTGTGGCAAGTGCCAATAGTCCCAGCTACTCAGGAGGCTGAGGCAAGAGAATCGCTTAGCCCCAAAGTTTGAGGTTGCTGTGAGCTGTGACGCCACGGCCCTCTACCAAGGGTGACAAAGTGAGACTCTATCTCAAAAATAAAGAAATAAAGAAATAAATGATAAAAAATAAAAAAGACACAGAACCCTACTTGAAGTGATCCCTAATTACCAAACTCAGGACAATTTTAGCATCAAAATAAATAGTGACTGTAGTGACAGAGAGAAACACAGGGGACAAATAAAAATCCATGAATCAACAGTGGATACTAAAAAAAAAGGAGAGGCAAAATTCTGCTTTTTTATAGAAGGATGCAAACTGACAAATAAGAAAAGAATGCTAGAATTAGAAACTCACCACTTGGCAACCTCATATTGCAAGAATTATCAATGAGTGCTTAAACCATTAGGTGAAAAATCACTGGGGAACAGAATATTCGTAAGGTTCCAAAATATCACCCTCCCAGATTACTTGCTAATTGCAAAGAGGAAATACACCTTTACAACGGAATGACTTGGTAGTCAGCAGTTTAGTTTCGTGACCAAATTCAGCAGCTGTCATATAAGACAATGTAACATCATGTGCCTCTTGATGAGATGTAAAAATTAAGTACATAAGCATCACTGTCAAGTACTCGTATTTCAACCAAAGCTGCTGATTTCTTTGGTCTGAAGTAGGATGTGCACATTGACATTGGAAGTATTTAAAAGACCCCTGGGTGATTCTAGTGTGCAGTTAGAGAGAGAATCACCAATTGAAACATTTGCAAGGTAAATTTTGAGTGCCTCTATGAATTATTTTGGAATGGGATATTAGATCTGAATGAAATGAGCTGAAGAGAAAACACAAATGCAATGGAAAATGACCTTCCTGCCTCTGGTTGTCTCTCAGCCAATTAATCCTTTGGGAAACTCTTTTCCCTTCTCTTTGCACCATCAGAAAGCTTTAAATGAATATGTGTCTTTAAATCATGCCACAGCAAGAAACTGCAAGTTAATCATACAAAAAGTTTCTACAGATCACAGATAGCTCAGTATCACTTAAAGATTTTTGACATAGTATTTACATTTTAAATCTGTGTATTTTGAAAGTAGAATAGTGGTTGCCAGAGGGTGACAAGAGGGGAGAATGGGGGAATTATTGTTTGAATGGGTGTAGCGTTTCAGTTTTACAAGATGAAAAGAGTTATGGAAATGGCTGGTGGTTATAGTGATTATATAGATATATAGTTCTTATATAG
>NW_003852406.1:4425650-4431729 GCF_000181295.1 Otolemur garnettii | reverse complement strand
GCCACCTTAGGTGTACGTGGCTGGCGCCTTAGCCGGTTGAGCTATAGACGCCAAGCCTAGAATAGACGAATCTTATAGAGACAAAAAGTAGATTAGTATTGCCCAGGGCTGGGAGGAAGTAGTTAGGAAACAGGAGGATGCCTGCTAGGATATGAGATTTCTCTTTAGACTGACAAAGATGTTCTGAAAATTATTATGTTGTCTGGGTGCGGTGGCTCGTGCCTGTAATCCTAGCACTCTGAGAGACTAATGTTGGTGGATTGCTTGAACTCAGGAGTTCCAGACCAGCCTGAGCAGGGGGGAGACCCTGTCTCTACTAAAAATAGTCAAACTAGCCAGGCATTGTGGTGAGCGCCTGTAGTCTTAGCTCCTCAGGAAGATCACTTGAGCCCAAGAGTTTGAGGTTGCCGTGAGCGGTGATGCAACAGTGCTCAACCAAGGGTGATGTAGTGAGACTCTGTCTCAAAAAACGAAACAAAAAAAAAGAAAGAAAGAAAAGAAAATGATTATGGTGATGGTTAACACGCCTCTGTGAATATACTAACAACCACTGAATTACAGAATTATAAGAAATATTATTTATATTTCAATAAGGTTGTTACAAAAAGAATCAGGCTGCCACTACCTGAAGCTAGGAGTTAATCTTAACATCACAAGCAGCCCAACAACCAGTTACCTGGACGTCCTGCTGTGATGCAATCTGAAGTACCTCTGAAATGTTTATTTGAATCTAGAGAAGCCTTTAGACCTAAATTCCAAGGCCTGGAGGAGTAAATTCTACACCTCTTGAGTAAGCAATGAGACAAATCCAGGAGGTGAAAAATCATACCAGACTCCTAGGAGAAGAGACTGCCTCTTCTAGCCTTCTCATCAAGTCACTGTCATAGGAAGATAAGTTTGGACTGAAATGGTTCCAGCTTTCATAAAACTTTAAGAGATGTAACAAATGCAAGGTTTGGGCCTTGATTGGGTGCTATTTTGAACAAACTGTTAGAAAAAATATTTTCGTACAATTGGAAAATTCAGATATGGAGTGGATATTTTATGATATATAAATTATTGTTAATTTTATTAGGGATTGTAGTTATATGTCCTTGATTTTTAAGATGCCAACCAAAGTCTTTAGGAGGTGAAATATCACAGTGTCTGTCATTTAATTCTTTTAGTTCTTTTTTTTTTTTGAGATAAAGACGTCCTGTGTCACCCTGGGTAGAGTGCTGTGACATCATAGCTCACAGCAACCTCAAACTCTTGAACTCAAATGATCCTCTTGCCTTAGCCTCCTTAGTAGCTGGAACCAAAGGTGCCTGCCACAATGCCCAGCTAGGTTTTTTTCCTATTTTAAGTAGAGACAGGGTCTCTCTCTGGCTCAGGCTGGTCTCAAACTCCTGAGTTCAAGCAATCCACCTGCCTCAGCCTTCCAAAGTGCTAGGATTACAGGTGTGAGCCAGCATGCCGGCTTGTAATTTACTTAGAAAAACATCAGAAAAAATATAGATGATGTAATTATGGCAAAATGTTAATCGTTGTTAAATCTAGGTAAATATACAGGGGTTCATTTTCCTGTTTCCTCTCCTTTCTTTGTGAAAATTAATTTTCATTTAAAAAATTAAAGAACCATAGGCAGCTCCTGTGGCTCAAAGGGGTAGGGTACTGGCCCCATATGCCGGAGGTGGCAGGTTCAAACCCAGCCCCGACCAAAAATTGCAAAAAAAAAAAAGTAAAGAACCAGGAAATTGTCAAATCCATGAGAATAATCCAAAATAATTATCCAAAGCTTTCTTTGGATGTTGATGTTTGAATAATTAAAGGAGTATAGATAATTTTTAGCAAATCTGAGGTTAATGTAATAGGTGCTTATCCACTTTTACAGTAGATGTGTGTATGATACAATGACAACCCAAATATTATTTAATTTTGTATTGCATTTCATAGAACACTGCTCTTTCTAAAATGAAGAGAATTAAAAATATATTATTAAATATTTTATTTTTATACCTATGCAAGACTGTTTATGCACATAAACTCATAGATCAGGAAATAAAATCTATATTGTATTATGATTCTTGCATTGGGATCACAAAATATAGCAATTTATATATGGCCATGTTAGCTGTATATACAAGTCAGAAGCATCATATTCATGAAATCCCAACAGAGGTCAACAGACAACTGTAAGATAAAACAAAAACTTGCTCTGAATTGCCTGCTGTACTAGTCTAATATTTAAAAGTCCACTTGCCTCTCTTGTTCTGTCCACTCAAAGATCTCTATCTCATTTATAGTATTTCTTATCATTCAAATGACCTGGGGCAGCTGAGGTACATCGTCCGATTCTCTCAATAGGATCAGCAGCAAATGCTAACTGAATGGCTATTTTGTCCTATTTCTGGTCAAGCTACATTCAAAGACAGATTTACTATGAAGCTAATGAAGCTTACTTAAGTTTGTACAGGGAAAAGCCCTCACTATTGTTCACATAGCCATATACTTTTGTAAAATTTAAATAAGTAAATCTTTCAAACTCAGTTGGTTAAGACCTCTGTCCTTGTACTCTAATTTCCCACCAAATTTCTCCTTATTTGGGGTGTTGGGTGAGTTTAAGTGGCTCCTACTCACTTCCACATA
Organism: Otolemur garnettii; assembly: GCF_000181295.1. Classification (NCBI taxonomy): domain Eukaryota; kingdom Metazoa; phylum Chordata; class Mammalia; order Primates; family Galagidae; genus Otolemur; species Otolemur garnettii. The sequence continues at coordinate 4,429,101 of NW_003852406.1, read as the reverse complement.
AAGTGAAGTTATTGCTAGTTTAGCCAATAAAGAAACGAATTCTTGGAACACGCCTACTGCCAGCTATGTCCTAGCATGAAGATACAGAGCTAGAGGTCCTATCACGATATGACTGTGTGCTAAAGCTTCTGTCACTAAAGTAGCATGTCAATAGCCAAAGTTGTGATGAAGTAACTTGGGGCTGATCAATGCTGCTGCAGAGAAGAAAATGAAGCAGATGCAAATGAATTAAATACTCCAATCTGAAGATAGAGTCAGATTGGGTAAAGAATCCACCCAACCATACGCTGAGCGCAAGATGCATACTTTAACTATAAGGACACAGAAAGGTTGAAAGTAAAAAGATAGAACCATACCGAGATCAAGCTGGTATATGGAAAACTCTTCTAACAATCAGAAGTATAAAATTGTAAATGGAAGATTTAGTTTCTAATCAAAGTCAGTTTTTTCTTTTCAAGAATATATTTGAGGCCAGGCATGGTGGCTCCCATCTATAATCTTAGCACTCTGGAAGGCCAAGGCAGGAAGATTGCTTGAGCTCAGGAGTTCGAGACCAGCCTGACCAAGAATGAGACCTGGTCTCTACTTAAAAAATTGAAAAATTAGCCAGACATTGTGGCAGGTGCCTGTAGTCTGAGCTACATGGGAGGCTGAGGCAGGAGGATTTCTTGAACCCAGGAGTTTGAGATTGCTGTGAGGTAGGCTAACGCCATGGCACTCTAGCCTGGGGAACAGAGTGAGAATCTGTCTCAGAAAAGCAAATACATATTTGATAATGTTGTGTAAACAGTTTAAAATATGTGCCTTTTCTCTTTTTTGATGGGTATCTCACATGCTAAATTTTATCAGAATTCCTGTTTTTGTATATCATAAATCTGTAGCAGGACTACAAACAGGGAATCAATAATAAAACAGAGAATCGCCTAAGCCCAAGAGCTGGACGTTGCTGTGTGCTGTGACGCCACAGCAATCTACTGAGAGTGACAAAGTGAGACTCTGTCTCAATAAACAAAACAAACAAACAAAAAAAGAAATAAAGAAAATGTGTCATATATACACAGTAGAATTCTATTCAGCCTTAAAAAAAGAGGGAAATCTTGTAATTTGTGATAACATGGATGAAACCAAGAGGACATTGTGATTCTTACCTCTGTAGCCTTTGCACCTGTTTCTCTCTGTGACATCTCTGTCACAGGCTCTTTGCCTGACTGGCTTTGTGCACCTGCAGATCTCAGCTGAAATGCTACCGCTAACAGAGGTCTTCCCTTATCCCACTCTAGCGAAAGTCATTTTTCCCCAGTCTTAATCATATCATCCTATTTCCTTCACTCTTCACAATCTCTAGTTATCTTATACAGGGTGGCCATAAAGTTCCTGTGCAATTTTAAGTTGCATACTGGCACTTATGGCTACCTTCACCCTGTATTTATATCTATATATTTCAGTAAGTATCTCTGAAATATAAAGAAATTTGCTTATGTACTATCACAAGACAAGACCACCCTCAATACTAGAAACACAAAGCTGTATTTGTTACTTTGTTTAAGTAAATAGGGGTACGCTGGGCAGGGACAATCTATCGGGGAAGAACAGACGTATGAGCTCATATAAGGTTTTTAAGAAGCGTGTAGTTCAGAGATTGGTGGATTTTCAGAGGTTGGACTGGGTTTTTGTCAGCTGTAAAAGCAAGGTTACTCAAGTGAGCCAGATGATTCTGATGGCTTGGCATTCAGAAGCATATTCCCTGGAATAACTCCCAATTGACTGACTTTCAGAAGCAAAAGATGTCACAAATGGATTGGATTGCAAATTGGATTGAGGCAAATTGTCATTGATTGATTCAGTGGATTTAAAACCAGTTCTGGTGGTGATTTGTGACGGTTGACCTAAAAGGAAGAAGTTGAGGCAAAATTAATATGAAGCTTATTTGGGCCAAGTTTGAGAACCGCAGGACAGGACGCGCTTCCAGGTTGCCTTGGAGAGTGCTCTGGAGAACAAAGGAGAGCCTTCAGTTTTTAAAGAAAAAAGGACAAATCAGGAGAGGGGGTGACTTATTTCTGTAAGTCAATTCTCATTGGTTTACAGAAATAACATTGGCTGGTGATTGGCTATACGCTATTGAACTATGGAGAATGTAGCACTTTATGGTAACTTGGAGTAAGTTAGTCTAGAGTCCTACAGCAAGTAGCTTTAGGAAGTAATTAGTGCAAGGGGGCGTGAGAAGTGACTGCTATTACATTTTAAATGGCTCTCCAGGCCTGACAATTTAAAGGGGCTCACATTTTTCAGATAAAAAGGGATTTTTCTTTTTTTTCTTTCTTTCTTTCTTTTTTTTTTTGGTGGTTTTTGGCCAGGGCTGGGTTTGAACGCACCATCTCCGGCATATGGGGCCGGCACCCTACTCCTTTGAGCCACAGGCGCTGCTCCCCCTCAAAAGAGCTTTTTCATTCTCATTACCACGATTAAAGAACTGTCATTCATTGATTAGGCAGGTTTAAAAAAGGTAAGGGTGGCTAATTGTTACTACAGCTTTAGTACCAGACATCTTTTCCTTGGCGTGGGGGAACTTTTTCTATTCTCTACCATTATCACACACCACAGTGAACAAGAATCCCTCAATAGCATCTACTGCAACTGCTACATTCAGTGTGAGACATGAAGTGGTTCTGGTCCATAAACCATTCCCTGTCTCCAAAGAAATGTGTAAAGAAATGGAAGGTTAGCTTTTGTAAGTAAATGTAACAATTTTGCAGGATGATATTTTTTTTCTTTTTTTGAGACCGAGTCTCACTCTGTTGCCCTCGGTAGAGTGCTATGGCATCACAGCTCACAGCAACCTCAAATTCTTGGGCTTAAGCGATTCTCTTGCCTCAGCCTCCCAAGTAGCTGGGACTACAGGCTCCTGCTACAACGCCTGGCTATTTTTGGTTGTAGTTGTTGTTGTTGGGCAGGCCCAGGCTGTGTTTGAACCTGCCAGCTCTGGTGTATGTGGCTGGCGCCCTAGCCACTGAGCTATGGGCACCGAGCCTTCACAGGATAATTTTATGTCTACTGACTAACAATAATAAAAAAGGCAAGGTGACTCACACCTGTAATCCTAGCACTCTGGGAGGCAGAGGCTGCAGGGGGTTGGGATGGTGATCTCTTGAGGCCAGGAGTTCCAGACCTATGTGCCTAGTTTTGAAAGCACATATCAAGAATAAGACGGAGTCTGTCAGGCTAGGGCAGACATGATGCAGCTGGTCTGCTCAGTCTAGGTCTTGCCTGACCTTTACCCCCTGTCTCCCATACTTACTGTTTTGTAAGTTTAGCTCCCATCCTAAAGATGCCTATCTTGAGTAGTTTAGGTGGATGGCTTTAGAAGATTAACTTACAATGTTGTTTATTGTTTATGAGTCATGGGTTCTGCAGATTATTGTTTAAAATGAGGGTTAACAGAGTCTTCACTTTG
>NW_003852406.1:4417948-4425374 GCF_000181295.1 Otolemur garnettii | reverse complement strand
AGCCAGAGTCTTCACTTTGAACTTCAATGTATAAAACTAGTTTATTTTTAGCACAGATGGGGTCTCATTCTTGTGCACACTGGTCTTAAACTCCTGAGCTCAAGCAATCCATTGGCCTCAGCCTCCCAGAGTGCTGGGATTATAGGTGTGAGCTACTGTGCCAGTCCTGTATTAGGTATCATAAGTAATCTATAGATGAATTAAAGTACAGAGGGTGCAAAAAAAGTATACATGTTTTCAGAAAAGAAAAAAAATGTATTAAAATGTTAATACTCCATATATACTGGGAGGAAGGTCTGAAAATTTTCCCCAAATGGGTGGAATCAAGTGTCTTGGTGTGTACACTGGGGAACTTACCCAAACAAATGGCCAAATCTTTGCAACAATTCCCTAATTCATTTCCTTTTCCTCAACGAAGATAAAGTTTGTCAGAGCTACATCTAATGAAGAGAGGAGAGACAGGAGTAACTTGGAGCTAAAAAGGCTCCGGCAGCTACTGGGGTGATCCTTCACTCTTCTATCCCAAAATGTGATGCTCCTACCCATGGCTTGGAACAAGGCTGCTTCCTGTGTCTCCCAGCAGTCACGGATTCCAACAGGGTGCCAACTTCCCCACCCAGGGACACTATATTCTGTTATTGAAAGTTCCTTACTTGTCTCTGCAGCCTAATGAAGAGTGAGGACAAGTGGTTAGTGGTTTGAAGAGAAGGAAAGAGATGTTTATAAATTTGCTGGCAAATGAGAAGGATGTCAGACTCTCATCTGAAAGTACCAATGTCCTCACTATAAGCAGAAATACAGAGCTTCTAAAGGGGGGATTGTGTTTTCAGCTTCAGGTTATTGCTATTTAACTACAGTTGATGGTTCTGATTGGACCCACCTCCAGAGAAGACAATTTCATGAACTCTGCCCAGAAAATTCTGTACAGCCATTTCCTATGGTATAAAAAATAAAGGACACTCCCCTGCCCCTCTGATTACTGGCCTTGGGCAGGAATGCAGATTTTAGTTCTTCCAAAGGATGAAGGGTTTTTAAAAGAGATAGGCAGGGGTAGTGGCCCCAGCCTGTGATCCTAACACTCTGGGAGGCCGAGGCAGGTGGATTACTTGAGCTCAGGAGTTCAAGATCAGCCTGAGCAAAAGTAAGACCACATCTCTATTAAAAATAGAAAAACTAGCCAGGTGTTATGGCAGGTGCCTGTAGTCCCAGCTACTCAGGAGGCTGATGCAAGAGAATCTTTTGAGCACTAGAGTTTGAGGTTGCTGTGAGCTATAATGCCATGACACTCTAGACAGGGGGCAACAGAGTGAGACTCTGTCTCAAAAAATAAATAGATAAGTAAATAAATAAAATAAAGAGACAGCTCATAAAACATTTCAGGCCTTTGTCTCTGTTACAATAATATGTTAGCTATATTGGGTTGAATAAAATATACTATTAAAATTAACTCACTCATTTTGCTTTATTTTTTAAAAATGGGGCCAGTAAGGCATTTAAAGTTATATTATTTAAGGTCTATGAGCCATACATGACACCCCAGTCTAATGCAGAAATTTTGGTTTCTAATACCATTCTTCAATAAAAGGAGTCAGGGCTCTTTGCACAAGTGATTCCAAGACTGGGGCAGGAAATATAAAAGATGAGCCTGGAGCATCTTTTAGCATCAGAAAGTAAGAAATGCTCAAAACAAACAAAAAACCAACTCTACCTTGGTGGGGACATGAAAGCCAACTTAAAGGGGTCTCCATGGCCAAAGCAGGAACATTTTTGGTGAGAAATGACTGCCATAAGACAACCAGCAGTGTTTGCCACTCTGTGTCATAACTTGGATGATGTGTGATATAAAACTTCTCTTCCTGTATACATAAACATTTATTGAGCACTCATTATGTACTGGTGCTGAGAATATGATGGTGAATAAAACATTGTCCCTGCCCTCAGGAGTCATGGGGAATTAGATGCTCTGGTAGAAAGAAAAGTTAGTAAGGTAAAGAGGAAAGAAAAATTCAAAAGGTGAAGAGGGTAGGGGAACATGTGTCCATGAGGATAATTGGGGCATTAATGAGGCCTTAGGGTCTTTCAAATCAGGAAGCAGCCCACCTGTCTTCAGCACGCTTACACAAGGTAGTCCTGAGGTGGTAATAGAACTCTACTACAAAATGGTGATCTAATCTTCTATGGTACCAGTAGACATTATCTTTAAACTGATTACACAAGCAAAAGTTCAATGAAAGGAGTTTTGCAGCCTTTTGTTGGTATTCAGAACTCTGTGTATTGTACGTTTTTATGGGGACTGCCTGGAATTCGCTTTACTATTTCTTAGACTGTTCTCTATATTTCAAACAAAAATTATTTTGACCATTTATATCATCATCGAGGAAGACAAAGTAGTGAAGATAGATCTACAATTTGTGAGTTCTTACAAAGCTTATATTGGAGCAGCAGCAGTGCAAGACAGCGGCCCACGCAGGGATGCTAAAAGTCCCTCATAATTTACAATTGTTGGAAGAACTTGAAGAAGGCCAGAAAAGAGTAGGAGAGGGCACAGTTAGCTGGGGTTTAGAAGATGATGAAGACATGACATAAAATAGACATGGATGATAATTGGGCCCCCAAAACAATTTATGAAAACTGCTTATACAGTCTTAAAATAGTGTGTACCTAATTACCCAGAGGTGCCCCTTTTGTAAAATTTGCAACAAAAATTCATATGAATGGAGTTAATAGTTCTAACAGAGTGGTAGACCCAGGAGCCATATTAGTGCTAGCAATAGGGAAGAATTCATACAGCATTAAAGTTGCCCTGCAACAGCTTTGGTGCCTGATGATGTGTAAAGAAAATATGAAACTCCTGCAGTCACATGCAGGACAGTGTTATAGCAATTAATCAAAAAGAAAAACCAGGTTGGGTGTGGTGGCTTATGCCTGTAATCCCAGCACTCTGGACTGAGGTGGGTGGATTGCCTGAGCTCACAGGTTTGAGAGCAGCCTGAGCAAGAGTGAGAACCCACCTCTAAAAATAGCCAGGTATTGTAGTAGGTGCCTATAGTACCAGCTACTTGGGAGGCTGAGGCAAGAGGATTGCTGGAGCCCAAGAGGTTGAGGTTGCTGTGAGCTACGATGCCATGGCACTCTACCAAGGGCAATAAAGTGAGACTGTCTCAAAAAGGAAAACAAACAAACCACAGACCCTTCCCCTTAATTTGATTTAAGTAGTCTTCAGTTTCCAGAATAGTAAATATTCTAGATACATCTGATAGAGCTCAAAGTTCTGGAAAGGAAGCCCCCATTCAAAGGCAATTTATCTTAAATTACTGTAAATAATACAAATTTTTTGTCCTTTTTTTTTTTTTTTTTTTAAAAAAAGAGACAGAATCTTACTTTGTCACCCTCAGTAGAGTGCTGTAGTGTCACAGCTCACAGTAACCTCCAGCTCTTGGGCTTAGGCAATTCTTTTGCCTCATCCTCCTCAGTAGCTAGGACTACATGTGCCTGCCACAATGCCTGGCTATTTTTTTGTTGCAGTTTGGCTTGGGGCTGGGCTTGAACTCGCCACCCTCGGTATATGGGGCCAGTGCCCTACTCACTGAGCCATAGGTGCTGCCTATTTTTTGTCCATTTAAAATATACATATAAGTTGTGCTGTACCAAATCCTCCTATCAATATAACCACTGTCCACAGAGTAGTACTTCTGGGATGAGGAAAGTATATTTAAGTTGGTTCCCATCATAACTGGTGGGCACATCTAACTCACTTGTGAAAAGACACATCACACAATCATCTTGCTTCTGCTTACATGGCCCAGGCTCTCTGCCTTCCCTCCCTTCTTCTTCCCCTACCTTCTTTCCTCCTTGCAACAGCCCTCAGCTTAGGGCTTGTAAGAGAAGGTGAGAAGGTTTCAGGTCACAGCCTGTGGGACTACCACTTGGTGTGTGGGGTACTTTGCCTGCACCCCTGGTCTCTTTAAGTCTTAAATGGTATAGCCCTCTCCAAGCCATTTCCCCCTCCCCACGCTCCTTCACTCCCACTCTTGGCAAAGCATAGATTAGAACCCCTTCCCTCCCGTCTGAGATTGGCCTTCAGTGAGAAATTCAAGGCTTACGTCTTATCTTCTCCCCACCTGTCTCCAGGCGTGCTGCTTTTTCTTCCCTTCTCCTCAACTCCATCTCTGCACCATCACCACCCAAAGCTTTGCATGACACTTCCTTGCTTCGGCCAGAAGCCATCAAGTAAGGCTGGAAAGAGTCTCTGACTACCTTCGTTTAGTTTTGGAACCATATTTATTCACTCCACTGGCCTAGGAAATGAATATCGGGTCTTTAGCCCTGCCATCCTCTGCAGTCATCATTAGCTGATATATTTTTTTTAGTTCAGGTGAACAGTGGTTATATTGATAGGATGATTTGTTATAGCACGACTTATATGTATATTTCAAATGGACAAAAAAAACCTGTATTATTTACAGTATCTTAAGATAAATTGCTTTTGCATGGGAGCTGCCTTTCCAGAACTTTGAGCTCTACCAGGTTTTAATAAGGTGAAAAGAACAGTCACCAGTAATCCTCAGAGTCCTTGGTGGTTAAACTTGGAGAAGCCCCCATGAAGACATTTGTAAGCACACACGATCCCTCTGAATTGTTTTCTTTTCCTGTAATTGCTTTTGTTTATAAAAATTGAAGAAGTTGTAAACAGGGCTCTCCTTTGGTCATCCTTGCAACCCATCAGGGTTTCGTTTAGAATTTGACAACTGTAATAAAAAGAACCTTGAATTTGGTGCGCACTTTGGTTTTGAAGCTGCTGCTTTTCACAATGCTCAGCAGGGATCCAGAAAGAACTGGGCCCGCATAGCTGATCCCTGAAATTGGCGGGCTTGACTTCCAACCAAATTGCTGTGTTCTACTTTCTGTTCAGGACCACTAACTGCTAAAATGTGGATGCGTACCGAAATAAAAGCAATTCACTGTGTTAAAAAAAGAAAAAAGAGAGAGAGAGAGAAGAAAACAAAAAAGAAAATTTATATCCACAGCTACATACACAGGTTTAGAAAGAAATATGGCAATATACTAACAGATTAGGCTGTGATTTTTTTCTCTACTTCTAAAAATTTCTGCAATATATTTCTACTAGGATAAATCAACATTATAAGCTTTAAAAAGAAAAGCTATTTGTTGGGTGGTGCCTGTGGCTCAAAAAAGTAAGATGCCGGCCCCATATGCCAGAGGTGGCGGGTTCAAACCCAGACCTGGCCAAAAAAAAAAAAAAAGCTATTTGTTGTGGCAACCCTCAAAGAAAACTTCTAAACTTGCCATACAAGTATATTGACCTCTGCATTTGCCAGAACAATACTGCTGTTTTCCCCTCGTGTGACATTGTACTTCAGTGTATAAGATTGGATTTAAGGCACAGGGTACTCACGCTCTTGAAGTAACAGAAGATGTTTAGTTCCTCCTAGATATTCTGCCAACATTTAGGAAACACTGCCACCAGGTGGATAGTAGGAACTTAGCTCTGGACCCTTGATGTAAATGTAGCCTTCCTGTTGCCTTTCTGTTTACACAGAAGGTCAGACTAGATGGAGCAAAGTGGGTGTATGTGTGTGTCTGGGGACATGATGGGGGCTTGGGTTGATCCGTGGTGGTAAACTCAGAAAGTTGCTCGTGTATGTTTGAGCAAACAAGAAAGATTAAATCCAAACAGGGCAGCCCAATAGAAATCTTGCGGAGACTGAACTGTACATCTAGCACACTGAGAAATGCATTAAGATCTATCCTCAGGAAATGATTATGGATGTGCTAAGATTTAATACTAATGTTGTAAAGACCTAACACTGGTGTTTATCATGGTAGTTTTTTTCTTTTTCTTTTCTGTTGCCTAGGCTGGAGTGCAATGGCACAATCACAGCTCAACTGCAAACTCAAGCTCCAGGGCTCAAGTGATCCTCCTGTTTCAGTCTCCTGAATAGCTGATGCCTGCCCCTATGCCCACCTAATTTTTACAATTTTCGTAGAGACAAGGTCTTCCTATGTTGCCCCAGCTGGTTTTGAGCTTCTGGGCTAAGACATCTTCCCATGCTTGCCTCTCAAAATGCTGTGATCACCGGCACTACCACATTCAGCCTTCATGGTGGGTTTTTTAATTTTAATTTTTTATTTTTCTTATATATACATGTCTTTATTAGGTTTCCACTTTGCCTTCACAGAATTAAAAAGGCTAATTTTTAAAAAAGCACCTTATTTATTTATTTATTTTTGCAGTTTTTGGCCAGGGCTGGGTTTGAACCCGCCACCTCTGGCATATGGGGCCGGTGCCCTACTCCTTTGAGCCACAGGCGCTGCCCCTAAAAAGGCTAAATTTAATGACAATAACAATGTTTAACATAAGGACTGAGAACAAAAACCTCATAAAGAACAAATGAAGATAAATACATTCAGAAAAGAAATCAGACAATTGCTGCAATGAAATATTAAGCAATAATAATAATAATGCAAAGACAGTAACATTCACATTGTCAGATAGGAGTACATCTATCATAGAATACTTTGATCAGTTAGCTTCTTCTTATTATTTTGTTTTTTCCAAAGTCTCAAAAAATAGACAACTAACATTTATAAATAAAAGTAAAAGATAATTTAAAAAAAAGATCATGCCAAATCTTATAGACAATAGAAAAAGAAATACTTCAAAATCATTCTACTGGATCTGGATACACCTGATATTAAAATTGGAGAAAATATATTATTTTAAAATATATTTTAAAATTGTGTAATGAAGCCTGGGCAGTGGCTTATGCCTCTAATTCCAGTGCTTTCGGAGGTGAGAGGATCATTTGAGCCCAAGAGTCCAAGAGTTGGAGGCTGCAGTGAGCTATGATTGTACCATCCTGGGCAACAGAGTGAGATTCTGTCTCAATAAAAAAAAAAAGAAAGAAAATATAATGACAAGGAATGAGGCTTATGATATACTTTTAGTGAAAATGTGGATAACAAAGTAATATATACCACACACAGCTAAAAAAACCCAAGGGTATGTATAAAATTATTAATAATAACTAATAATAATTAACATATATTCAAGTGCTCACTATGTGCCAGGCAAATTAAAATAGCTATCTTGGACCTGCCCTCTATTCTCTTCTCCAATTTAGTCCTCCTAGTGTTTCTCTCTGCTTTCACTCCTAGACTTACTCTGGCCCTAGACTCTTTTGAGAGTCTGGACAAGTATATGAACTCCAGCGGACATTTAAAAACATAAAACACAAAGCATCAACTAAGAAATCAATTGCATTGAAATACAGTGGTTAAAATATCTAAAAATCAAATCAGGCTTGGCGCCTGTGGCTCAAGTGGCTAAGGCGCCAGCCACATACACCTAAGGTAGCGGGTTCGAATCCCCAGCCCGGGCCTGCCAAACAACAATGATGGCTGC
>NW_003852406.1:4389654-4417388 GCF_000181295.1 Otolemur garnettii | reverse complement strand
GCAAGAGAATCACCAAAGGAAGAAAGAAAAAAAAAATTTAAAAAGAAAAAAACCCTTCAAACTAAGATAAAGTGAAAGCCAGCAGAAATTGAAAGCAAAAAAAAAAAAAATTCCCTGCTCTCCAGTCTGTTATTCAGCCAGATGTCATCATGCCATTCTTTTTTCAAACTCCGTAAGTGTCTTTCCATCTCACTTAAAAGTTAAAATCCTTACCCCAGGAAGATACAGCCTGAAGTTCCCTTTCTGATTTTACTTCCTGCCATTTTCTGACCACTCTCCCTCACTGTCTGCCACCCAGCACACTGGCTTCCATCCCATTCTCTGGACACAAGCCAGTCACAGTCCTGATGCGGGGCCTTTGCTCTTGCCATTATCTCTGCCAGAATATTTTCCCCCGAGGTATCGGCAGAGCTCACTCTCTTATATTTTATTAGGGGTCAACAAACATTTTTCATAAAGGGCCATATGGGCTCTTTCTTGCAACCAACCACTCAAAGCTACTGAGATCAGGCAACAGCAGCTACAGAGAAAAAAAAAAAAATAAGAAAACGGATGTGGGTATGCCTCAATACCACTTCATTTTGTGGCACTGAGTTTTGAATTGCATGTAATTTTCACATCACGAAGTATTTTTCTTTTAAAATTTTTTTTATCAATCATTCCAAAATATTAAAACCATTCTTAGCTCTCAAGCCATGCAAAAACAGATGGCCAGTCAAACTTGGCCCACTGCTCGTAGTTTGCTGATGCCTGCTTCATATCACGCAGGCGTGTGTTAAAATGTCGTCAGTTTGGAGAGGCCTGTTTTGGCTGCTCTTTCCCCAAAATCTGCCTCTCTTTTTCTCTGTATTCCTTTACCTGAGTTTATTTTTCTTCATTGCATTTCTCTGGCCCTAACATATATTTTTACTTGTTTATTATCTGTATTTCTTCTAGTATGGAAATACCACAAGGCAGGGCCTTAGTCGTTTCCTTTGCTGCTGCACCCCCATCAGTATGACAGTGGTTGTCACAAAGTAAGGGGGGGGGTCTTGCTCTCGCTCAGGAGAGTCTTGAACTCCTGAGCTCAAACAACCCACCTCCCTCAGCCTCCCAGAGTGCTAGGATTACAGGCGTGAGCCACTGCACCTGGCCTGGATTATATCTTTATTGTACATTTCTATTGAATTCACCAAACAGGAAGGCAAAAGAGAGGTGCCATTTCTTAAGCACTTGGTTCATAGTAAATGTGGAATAATTGTTTTTTTGATCATTTCCATCAGCACTGTCAGTAGGCTTCATAATGTCTCCTTAGTGCTATAGACGTGTTAGGAAAAATTTAATAACGATTATTGTTTTTACAGTTAAATTTGACCCGAAACACTTATCTAGCACTTATTCTGTACCAGCAGTATCCTAATTGCTTTGTATGTATTAATTTATTTAATTCTTACTACAACCCATAAGGTAGGTGCTATTACCAGTCCTATTTTATAGATTAGGAGGCAATTAGGGAACACAGGATCTGCACTTGGAAAGCCAGGATCGGAGCTGATGGATTCTATCATTAACGGCCCTGATCCTGCTTCCTGTGTGCTCGCCTTTGTGTCCTACTTCTCTCTGCAGCACAGCCTTTCTGTTCATCTAGGCTCCTCTGCTCTGTCGTTTGGCCTGCCCTTGTGCTCACATCAATCCCAACTTTACAAGTTTAACCATTCTCACCATTCAACTGAGAATCTCAGTGTCCCAATTTTACATTCACAGCTCACAAAATCTGATTGGTTTAACACAGCCTCTATGTTGGTTTTTAGTTGAAGAGGTGTATAGCCTTGATCCAATCAGTTGATCCAAGACTGGGGGGTTCGATTGGACAATCGTGGTCAATTAGGCAGAGAGGATAGATGGAGGCAATTTCAAAGGGGGCTTGATTTGGATTGGCATCTCAAAATATGTCCACTACATCTGGTGTAATCAGTCATTGTTCTGTACTTCTTAATACCATTATCACATTGTGTGTCACTGTGTTTTTTTTGTCTTTTTCATACTTCATCGAACTTTCTTTTCTTTTCTTTTTTTTTTTTTTTTGAGACGGAGCCTCAAGCTATCCCCCTGGGTAGAGTGCCATGGCATCACACTCACAGCAACCTCCAACTCCTGGGTTCAAGTGAGTCTCCTGCCTCAGCCTCCCAAGTAGCTGGGACCACAGGCACCCGCCACAACGCCTGGCCATTTTTTGGTTGCAGCCATCATTGTTGTTTGGCAGGCCCGGGCTGGGGATTCGAACCCGCCACCTTAGGTGTATGTGGCTGGCGCCTTAGCCGCTTGAGCCACAGGCGCCGAGCCTCATCGAATTTTCAGCTCCTACAGGGCAAGTTTTAGCATCATTGGATCTCAAAGTGCTTCTGTTTCTTCATCTGTTAAAAGGGGTTCATAAAAATACCCATGCCATTAAGTAGTAGTAAGCATGAAAGATAATATGCCCCATAAACATTACCTATCAGTATTATTATCTAATTTGCTTTATTGTTTTTTTCTCAATATGCCAGTTAGGAGGAGTAAATGGCTCTCAAATGATTTGTGTGTGTAGTTAAACTGAATTCTCAGTAGGGAAGTCATGAGTGGGTTTTCACATTAGGGATACATGAGATTGTCCCTTTCCTAAGAATAATCTTTTTTTTTTTTTTGGCCAGGGCTGGGTTTGAACCCGCCACCTCCCGCATATGGGGCCGGCGCCCTACTCTTGAGCCACAGGTGCTGCCCACCTAAGAATAATCTTAACTGTGCTATTTCAGTATTCCATTTTGTATGTACCACAGATTTATCTTCTTAAGGTGAAGCTCATATATATATATATATATGTGCGTGTGTGTGTGTGTATAATATAAATCATTTGTTTACATACTTTTAATACATACTAAATAAGTTCCCGAACTCAGGGGAAGATATTTTTCTGCATTTGCATTGTCTTTGTAACCCAGAGTCTTGTTTGGTGCCTGAAGTGAGGGAGCTCTCGGTATTTAACCAATATCTGAGTATACAGTTTTGAGCTCACACTTTAGCAGGACTGTGGATAGTGATCTAAGCTATGATGTGTCATAAAAAAAAATTCAAGACTTAGAAATAGGCAAAAGAAATTATCAGTGAACATGTCCTTTTGGTGTAGTATTGGGCATTGTCTAGGGGGATTTTGAAGACTTTCTGATTCTATTTGATTTGCCATTGACTAGCCTATTTTAAAACACTGTAAGAATAGCAGTTCAATGTTAGAAAACTGATAGCAATACGAATAGCTCATTTTCATAAGTAATGCAAATGAAATTTGAAGAAAAAGTTGAATTGGGGTAGAGCTGTTGTTGGGAGAGAGGAAAAGGGAGAAAGACCTGTAGGCAAAATAAACTGTATATATAGTGAATCTTTTGGACTCTGTTTATTAGGCTTTAGAGCATTTATTTTCAACTGGCGTGCTGTAAGAGGATCTTAGGTATGCTGTGAACATTTTTAAGATCACTAAATAAATTGTTTTCAAAAGAAGTTCAAAGCACAGGTAGTGCCTGTAGCTCAGTGGGTAGGGTGCTGGCCACATACACTGAGGCTGGTGGGTTTTAACCAGCCTGGGCCTGCTAAACAACAATGGTAATCGCAACAACAACAACAACAAAATAGCGGGCTTTGTGGCGGACGCTACTTGGGAGCCTGAGGCAAGAGAATTGCTTAAGCCCAAGAGTTTGAGGTTGCTGTGAGTTGTGACACCATGGCACTCCACCCAGGGCAACATAGTGAGACTTTGTCTCACACACACACACACAAAAAAAGAAGTTTAAAGCACAGTAAGTATATTCTTTTTTTAACTCTTTTTTGGATCAACATAATTTAAGTGTGCTGCGGAAGTTTTAACTATAGTATGCTGTGAGACTAAAAAAGGTTGAAAAACACTGTGAGTGGACACTGGTTCCTTACCAATCACTTTTCTATTTTTTTTTTTTTTTTTTGTGAGACAGAGTCTCACTATGTCACCCTTGGTAGAGTGCTGTGTTGTCACAGCTCACAGCAACCTCAAACTCTTGGGCTTAAGTGATTTTCCTGCCTTAGCCCCCCAAGTAGCTGGGACTACAGGTGCCCGCCACAACACCCAGCTATTTTTTATTGCAGTTGTCATTCTTGTTTAGCTGCCCTGGGCTGAGTTGGAACTGGCCACCCTTGGTGTATGTGGCTCTATAACCACTGTGCGATGGGCCAAGCCACCAACCACTTTTCAAAGGTGGTGAGATCTTGAGGTTTTAGGCCTGCTGACACTCTTATGGGTATATCCGTTCCATCATCTGCTCCAAGATCAAAGGCCCCATAGGTACCTTTGACCCCATTAGGTATCCAAACATTCTCTATATAGACTTATCGAGAAACTCACTGGAGTGCCTGTCTTTTAAACAAATATACACATACATTTTGCATTCATATTTAAATTTTTATGTCTAAGTGTATGCAAATTATTATATTTCAAAAATAGTGAAATGTACTCCTTAAAAGCCTCATATTCTCATTTAAAATTTAATTCTGCAACAAGAAAATTTACATAGAA
Source organism: Otolemur garnettii (assembly GCF_000181295.1). Classification (NCBI taxonomy): domain Eukaryota; kingdom Metazoa; phylum Chordata; class Mammalia; order Primates; family Galagidae; genus Otolemur; species Otolemur garnettii. The sequence continues at coordinate 4,412,833 of NW_003852406.1, read as the reverse complement.
TACATAATGTTAATATGAACATGGTATGTGTGTGCCATAGTCTCTCAATTAAGCAACTCCATAGATTTAAGGAAAGACCACCCTCCATTTAAAAATCTAAAATCATTATGTGTTTTCTCAACATAAAAGCAATTCATGGGCGATGCCTGTAGCTCAGTGAGTTGGGCACTGGCCCCATAGACTGAAGTGGAGGGTTCAAATGTGACCCTGGCCAAACTGTAACAAAAAATAACTGGGCATTGTGGCAGGCGCCTGTAGTCCCAGCCACTTGCCAGGCTGAGGCGAGAGAATTGCCTAAGCCCAAGACCTGGAGGTTGCTGTGAGTTGTGGTGCCACAGCTCTACTGAGGGCGACAAAGTGAGACTCTCTAAAAAAAAAAAAAAAAGCAGTTCACATATATTTATTGTAGAAAATAAAAAATAAATGTGTAAAAACATTAAAATTAAGCTTATTAATCATTCTGCCAACTAGATGTGAGACTACTAATGTAACTTCTGGATCTTTTCTTTGTATAGACACATGTAGGGTTTGTTTTTTTAATTCACAAAAAATGGCTCTTTTTGTTTTTAAATTGAGGTGAAATTCACATAACATAACATTAATCATTTGCAAGTGAACAATTCAGGGACATACAGTATATTCACAATGTTGTGCCACCATCATGTCTACCTAGTTCCAAAACATTTTCATCACTACATAAAGAGACCCCGTATGTACGAAGCAGTTTTGCCTTTTCCCTTCTTCCACAATGCCTGATTATCAGCATGACTGATTTTTCTCTCAGCAACCCAAAGAAACAGCAAGTTCATTTTGCTCTCTAAGTCTAGAACCAGATTAACTGTTCCTCCTTCTTTGAAATTTTATTTTGTGCATGCACAGTGCCAACAAAATTAACTCTCCTGATGCACAGATGGTCTGTTGACTATGTAGCGAGGCATGCTTAATTTAATAACTAATTTCAACTTTTGTTCTGTTCTTACTCCTTATCTCTATCCTGGTAGCCTTCTGTTTCCACAACTACCATCTTACCCTCCCCACGAGAGGTAGATATATTGTTTTCTTTCTTTCTTTTTTTTACTATTATTTATTTACTGTTTTCTGAGGTATCTGAGTTCTAAAATATTTGTGACATCTTCTCTAAGTAAATTAACATAATGTACCCTCAACACAGTTAATAACTACTTTGCTTAATAAACACTTCTTGAGTTCCTACTGTGTTCCAGGCACTGTGCCAGGCTCTAGGAATTCACATGCAACACACACACACACACACACACACACACGCACGCAGGACAGCTAAGGGTATAAATTAGGATTAGGAAAAACTCTAACAGAGATACAAAATTGCTGTACTTCTGCCTCAGCCAATATCTTACTTATCAGAACTTAGCCACCTGACCAAGTAGCATCAAGGTAGGCTGGGAAACATAGTCTTTATTTCAAGAATCTATTTCCCAGCTAAAAACTGGGGTCCTAATATGAGAAAACAGATAATTGAAAAAGCAGTCAGAAATTTGTCAACTTCCAGACATAGTCCCCACGCTCTGGACTAGTGGTTCTCAACCTTTCTAATGCCACGACCCTTTAATACAGTTCTTCATGTTGTGGTGCTAGCAATGAAAATAATTTTATGGGCTCAGCTCCTGTGGCTCAAGTGGCTACGGCACCAGCCACATATACCTAAGGTGGCAGGTTCGAATCCAGCCCAGGCCCGCCAAACAACAATGAAAGCTGCAACCAAAAAATAGCCGGGCGTTGTGGTGGGTGCCTGTGGTCCCAGCTACTTGGGAGGCTGAGGCAGGAGACTCGCTTGAGCCTAGGAGTTAGAGGTTGCTGCGAGCTGTGATGCCATGGCATTCTACCCAGGGGGACAGCTTGAGGCTCTGTCTCAAAAAAAAAAAAGAAAATAATTTTATGGTTGGGGGGTCACCACAACATGAGGAACTGTATTAAAGGGTCGCGGCATTAGGAAGGTTGAGAACCACTGATCTAGACAGGGAAGGGAAGGGAATATTGTAGGAATGCATAACAGATGAATCTAATTCACATTGTGCAAAGATTTCCAGAGATGGGGGCCTCTGATCTGAGTTTTTAGGAAGAGTAGAAGTTAGATAGACAGAGTACAGTAGTGATGATGATGATGGTGAGGGAGTTTCTGGATAGGGGAAGTAACTGGGATCTAGAGGCTTAAAAGATCAAAGGAATTACTAGGATTTCACTGTAGTGGGACTATATATTTAGAGGTCAGGAGTGTTGAAAGATATAATTGGAAAGGTAAACAAGGATTATATCTTGTCATAACTGGTCTACTCTACATAATAATTATTCAAATGACAAAATGTTTTTAGAAATGAGTTCCCACTTAAGCTCTCACTTAAATGAATTTATAAAGGCACTTACCAACCAGTGATCAGTAAGGGAATATATTTGTAGAGCATATAATTTTTTTTTCTTTTTTGCAGTTTTTGGCTAGGGCCGGATTTGAATCCGCCACCTCTGGTATATGGGGCCGGCGCCCTACTCCTAGAGCCACAGGTGCTGCCCAGAGCATATAATTTTTCACAGTATGCTCATAAATAGGTGCCTGCAAAGATATTATGATTCATTCTTCTCTACAAATCCTCTAAGATGATCAGTTTTCTCAGCTTGTTGCAACAAAGAATCTAACTAGATGAAAACTTACCTTATTCATCTGCTTATAAGATTCATACAGATTAATTTTTGCCCCAGAAGAAGATGTTTAGAAATTGCCCTATGTCTAATGCACACATATTAGAAATAAAAGCCAAAGGCTTAAGGTGTGAGTTAAACAGCTAAGAGTCTGAAGTGTAGTCACCAAGAAGACAATAATTTAATGCCTCTAATAGAGAAAGTTATCATAGAAAATACGTGAGATTTTCCGTCCTGTAAGTGGCGTCTTCCCCAAAGCAAAGCAAAAATAATAAATCACAGGCTATAAAGATGGTCTGGGCTCGGCGCCTATAGCTCAACCGGCTAAGGCAGCCACGTACACCTAAGGTGGCGGGTTCGAATCCCCAGCCCGGACCCGCCAAACAACAATGACGGCTGCAACCAAAAAAAAAAAAATGGCCGGGCGTTGTGGCGGGCGCCTGTGGTCCCAGCTACTTGGGAGGTGGAGGCAGGAGACTCGCTTGAGCCCAGGAGTTGGAGGTTGCTGTGAGCTGTAATGCCACGGCACTCTACCCAGGGGGACAGCTTGAGGCTCTGTCTCAAAAAAAAAAAAAAAAAAAAAAAGATGGTCTGAGGTAGAGTTTGGGTCTGTGACATAGATTGTTTACTGAGATGGCTGATGATTCCTCCTATTTGCAATGTGATTTTTCTGTTCCTGTTCCTCTCATTGAAAGGCGGGATTTATCTCCCTGGCTGGCTCCTGACTTGTTTTGACCAAGAAATGTGGTAGAAGTGACTCTGTGTGTGACCTTCAGGATTAAGCCTTTGTTCACAAGGCAGTCCTGCGGAAGATGAGAGGCCACATGGAGGGGAATCGAGGCACTCTGGACAACAACTAGCAGTAACTGCCAGATATAAGACCGTCTTACCCCAGGCAACCCTTCCAGTTCAAATACAGAGTGAGCTCAAGTGAAACCGGCAGAGAACCTTCCCAAACAATTCACAGAGAATGAGAAATAATAATAGTTGTTTCAAACCCCTCTTTCAGAGTGGTTTGTTACATAGCAATAGATAACTGAAATAGGGTCTTTCCTATGATATCTTAGATTAAAATGTATTACCACTTTAGTTTATGACTCAAAAGCAACAAGGGCATGGCTACAACATTGATTTTGGGTGAAACAAAATAGACTTTGCAAAATGAACTGGAAATAGGGAGGAAGGACTTCCACTGCTATCAACTGTAAAGAGTAGCAGCTTAAAGTGTTAGACATCTATAAGAAAACTATAAGTTCCACCCAACTAATCTGGTGCTCAGTAATACATAACTAGTATACGTGGGTATGTCATACCAGTGGGAGAATAAGCCCCTCTTGACCTTCAATGTGCCTTTAAACGTAACTCTAAAGGTACAACATTTGTTACTATTAAGAATTGTGGACATGATAAATCTTACAACTGTATCAACATGTTTTGTTAATGATACAAAACTGCCACTTTCTCTAATTATATTTTATTATTATTATTATTATTATTTATTTTTTTTTAGGCAGAGTCTCAATATGTTGCCCTCCGTAGAGTGTCATGGTATCTAGCAGCAAACTCAAACTCTTGGGCTTAAGTGATTCTCTTGCCTCAGCCTCCCAAGTAGCTGGGACTATAGGCATCTGCCAGAACACCCATCTATTTTTTTTGTTGCAGTTGTCATTGTTGATTTTAGCTGGCCTGGGCTAGATTCAAACTTACCAGCCTTGGTGTATGTGGCTAGTGCCCTACCCACTGAGTTATGGGCACCGTCCTATTATTATTATTATTATTATTTGAGATAGAGTCTCATTCTGTTGCTCTGGGTACAGTGCCATGGATGTCATTGTAGTTCATAGCAACCTCAAAATCTTGGGCTCAAGTGATCCTCTTGCCTCAGCCTCCCAAGTAGCTAGGACTACAGGTGCCTGCCACAGTGCTTGGCTAGTTTTTCTATTTTTAGTAGAGATGGGGGCCTCACAACTTCTTGCTGAGACTGGTCTTGAACTCCTGAGCTCAAGCAATCCACAGGCCTTGGCCTCCCAAAGTGCTAGGATTAAAGGCATGAGCCACCTTGCCCAGCCCATTTTCCTTCATTTTAAAAAAGAAAACCATTTCCAAGTCAGAAGAAAGACTCCCAATTTATTTTTAGGTCTACGAAAAAGTTTGAATGAACAAGAAAGAAATGAAATTGTGGACAGTCAAAAATGTGGTCCACCTGCCCTGTTGGGCTATTAAGGAGACCTGCCATATTAATTATCATCTGTAATGAGTCTTAGTTGATCAGATTGGGCAATAAAGGGCCTAGTTGTAATTCTAGGAGAATTAATTAGCAAGTTGAAACTTTCAGAAGTAGCTATCATGGAGTTATTTAAAGGATTCATGAAGGAAGAGAGGAGGAACAGGTGGTTGCAGACTTTAGATTTGGAGTTTGATACGGAGAAAGAGCCTTGCAATTTCACAACTGTGTGAGATGGGTCGAAACCTTGTGGAGTGCTGTAAAAGAAGAGCCAAGCGTGAAATGACTTGAATAATGTGGAATTAGTAATGTTCTTGGCAATGATTGTTGTTTGATGATGATTTGGACTCAGTTTCTAATTCAAAGATTAAGTGAATTTGTTTGGAATCTATTTGAGTTATCAGGCTTTAAGAATATTCCAAGTTTTGAGAGTAAAAATTAAAATCTTTATGACACTTAGAAACAATGTTCACTTCTTGCTATGTGGTTATTTTTTGCCAAAACATTAGTTACTATAACTCCTCTTCAATTGTTATTTTATTCAGCATACAGTATAACTTCTGTAAGTTGACCACTTAAGGGACTAACTGGTCAACATACAGAGGTGGTCAACATAAGGAACCAGGCTACCATACTGATATGTACAAGTGGTGCATGTCTGGTCTATGAAAATTAGGTCAATTTAAGAAGGTGGTAAACTATGGACAATCTACTATTGTATATTAATGTTTGGTAAAATATTTGCCTTTATGTATGAACACAAAACTAGAATTTTTTCAAATTTATTACTTTGTTATAAGATTTGTTCCTGTTTTTACTGAAATGATGGTTGACATAAATTAAACTTTTACGTGAATGGATTTATCTCAATGTATTATATTTAACTGCTTGCTTTAAACAATTTTTTCTGATACATTCTGTGTCTACATGTACAATGTAGGAATTTCTTAAATTAATTTGATACTGTGACATGTTTTTTAGTTGCTTGTACCAAGATAGAGCATTAGTATTTGGCTTCATGGTTTTTTATGCATAGTATGGGACTTCATTTACTGATTGGTTTCATTTTGTTTTATTGTTTGCTATATAAATAAGCTATGTAGCTTAGGAGCTTTATTTATGACCAGTGGCACATAATTAAACATATAGAACCAGCAATTTCCTAGAACTCCATATACTATACAAAGTTCATTGTATTTACATGAACATGTAATAAATACTTCTTGCCATAAACCACTGTGAAATCATTTAAACACATTCACAAATAATGAAAAGTACTTTTTTATCCCTTATATTTTTCTTGCAAAATTGGGTACTCTTATTCACGTTAAAATATTATATGTTGTGCTTGCTTCAGCAGCACATTTGCAAATCTCACATGTCACCAAATAAAGTATTATGATTCAAGTACTAGAGAAACAAAGACAATCAGATACTGATCCTGCCTTCAATGATCGAAGGCTCTACTGAAGGAAATGGACATACCAATACTTACAGTGCTATGGGTTATATGATATGTGTATTTTACAGAGTGGGATGGTGAAGGAAATTTTACCAAATAGGTGACTTCTGAGCTAAACTACGGTTTTTCAGGGCAACAAGGGGAAGAAGGGCTTTAGACAGAGCAAAAAACATAAGTAAAGGCAAGGAAGTACAAAAGAAGATAGCATGCTCTGGGAACAGGATTAGTTTAGTGGTACTGGAGCCTAGTGAGTGGAAGGTAACAGGCTGCGATAAGGAAGGAAGATTAAAGGGAAACCATATTGGTCTGGGTTGTCAGCCAAGCTAAGGAGTTTGGACTTTAAACTACAGGGAGTGGAGAGCTACTACAGGATTTTATGCAGAGGATTTTATGCTTCTCTGGGACAGGTGTGGTGGCCATGCCACTTTGGAGGTGAAGGTGGCAGGATCCCTTGAGGCCAGAAGTTCTGGAGAAGCCTGAGCAAAAGGGAAACCTCATCTCTACTAAAATTAGAAAAATTAACTGGGCTTCATGGTGGGTGCCTGTAGTACCAGGCTGAGGCAGGAGGATTGCTTAAGCCCAGGAGTATGAGGTTGTAGTGAGCTATGATGACACCACTGCACTGTAGCTGGGGCAACAGGGCCAGATCCTGTCTCAAAGAGAGAGAGAGAGATTCTCTGGCTGCAACTACAAGGAATAGATTAGAGATAGAGATTAGGGACAGAGAACAAAGAGATGGAAGGCAGTCAAACCATTTAGAAGGCTATTATGGTAGTTATATGAGAAATGATAAGATCTGAAATGATGGTAAATGGCAGTGGAGTCAAAGAGGGGCATGAATTAGGGAACTTGATATGGAGGAGGAGGGAGAGGGATGCCGCTAAATGAGAAAGAAAGGAAAATGCCCCAGGTCATTGGGAATTATCTTTGATTCCTCCTGCTCCTTTGCACACAACAGATTACCATCTCCTGCCCTGTCTGTCTTTCTTCTTCTTCTTCTTTTTCTTTGCCTCCAATCTCCCTCACTGTTCACTTTATGCTTCAAAGTGCTACAAAGTAATTTTCCTAAAGCAGCTCTGATTATATAAATTTCTGATTAGAAACATTTGAAGGGCTCCCCCTACCAGCAGAATGAAATCTGGGCTTCCTAGTGGAGCACTGAAGACTCCATATTCTGGCAGGCCAAGAGACAAAGACCACTTGGATACTTTTAACTCTTGCTAGCTATTATTTCCCTTTCCCACCTTATACCATCCGGCTCAAACATTAATCCAATCCAATCTAATCTTTGTTAATGTAATTAACACATTCTGTCTGTTTTTAAATATAGTGGTTTTTGTCTATCTCAGTCTGTCAAAATTCTACCCAGCATTTATGTCAGGTTTTGTCTCCATAACACTTTGCCTTAGTGTTATGGTGTTGCCTTGGACAACACCATTCTTGCTCTTCCGTGGTGTATAGACTTTTACATTCAATCCTAACACTATTGGCGTCTGCCTAGTTTTACATATATTATGTTTTCGTATCCTTTCCACTTGCCCGTGACGGGCTAAAAAATTTGCCATGAATGACCTGGAGCAGGGATCTGATCTCTGTGCCAACAACCCAAAGTTTAGCAGACAGTCTGGAAAATCAGGCGATTCTGCGAAGCCATGACATCACTCATGAACAAAAGAGTCTAAGTCACCAGTCTCTGGGGAGGATCTTCTGCTGTCCAGAATAATCATGACACGAGGTGGGAGCAAAATAGTTTGCTGTCAGGAGAGTATGGCTTCTCTGACAAGTCGCAAGATGCTTGTATTGTTTATATAAAAGAAAATATTTTATGCACTGTACTTTCACAAAGACTGAAGGGCTGTAAGATTTCCTGGGGTGGAATTTCCCGGTGACTGGTGTCCTTGTCCTGAGGGCAGCTGCACTGACCATTACATACTGTACTCCGAGCTAGATTAAACACACAGCAAAACAGGAGCGGGACTGCTGCGAAGCCCCGCGCGACGTGCTCTCAGCTCCTGGCGCCTTCAGCGGCCGCAGCCCCAGAGGCTCCCAGGGAACTCCCGCACGTCTGCGCGCGCAATCCCGGCCCGGAGGGTCGGCGCGGCGCGCGCAATTGCCCTGGAAACCGCTACTCGCGCACGCGCAAACGCGGAGCGGGAGGGAGGCCCTAGCTAGGCGCGTCGCGGCGGGAGGAGGGCTTTACCCTTCCACTCCACCCTCGCTCCCCGGCGGTGGGCGCGTGCGCGCCGCCCCCGTCGCTCGGGCGGAGCGTCCCGTCCAGCACGCGCCCGGCTCGCGCGCTCCCCCAGGCGCCCTCCTCCGCCTCACACGCACCCTTGCCCTCCTCCCGCATTTGTGCGCCGGTGCAGCAGGCGGTGGGAGCATCCGGGCATTTCCGCAGCTGAGCGGCGAGCCCGGCGGCGGCGGCTGCGGTCGAGGTTCTCCCATGGCAGGGGCGAGGCGTTAAGCCGGAGCCGCCGCGGGGCGGGTTCCCGAGGGAGGCGGAGGGGGAAGTGTCTCCAGCGACCGGAGGAGGGCCGGGCGCGGGACTCGTCGCCCCTCTCGCGCATTCCTCTGTCCAGCCCGGGCTCCGGAGATGCATCTGCATCAGGTCCTCACCGGGGCTGTCAACCCTGGAGACAACTGCTACTCCGTGGGCAGCGTCGGGGATGCCCCTTTCACGGTGAGCGGCGGCTGGGAGCCCGACGGGGAGAGACCAGGGTCCAGACGCGGGGGCAGGGACCCCCTGTCCGAGGCCCACACCTCCCCGGGAGACTCTGAGAGATTGGTGGGCCCCACCCGCGGCCCCTTTGCAGCCTTGGGGTTTAGTTTCCTCTGGGGGCCATAGCGTCCTGCGGCTGGTGTAGGAAATTACCATACAGCGGAAAGGCTTGGGAATCTACTACGCTGCCCATCCTCAGTAAACGGGCCCCGGGTGACTGGACTGGAAGGTACCTCCTAGGGCGGCCATTGGGTCTGCGGTGGTGGAAGGTGGTTGCAGCTGCTGGAACCTCAGAGCGTCGGTTTCGCACCTGCTCTGGGTCTTGTTCTCGGAGCGTGGAGGCGATGCTGCGCCTTGGCTCCCTCTGCTCGTTGTGCTAGGACAGCGAGGAGCTGCTGAAGTGTGGTGGCTTTAAACCTGACCCTGTGTATCTCCTGATAAGCAGGATCTTAATTCCAGCAAGAAAATAAAAAAATTCATCTTCTGCTCCCAAAGGATTTAGAATGGAAAGGTCAGAGTAACAGTGGCCTGGAGAGCTATCTTATTTATCAGGAGGTCGCAGTTTGGCAACCCTCCTAGGTAATATTTTAATCTGTTCGCGAGGAAGACTGGGTTTTACTTTTTAAACTAAGGCAGTGGGAAAATATAATGACAGTTTTTTTTGGAGGAAAGTGTATGTAAACATAACATTTTAGAATGTTTAACGTCGAGATGAAAGAGACGTGTTTCTCAAGGAGAATAGACTTATCCAGTCCTTTTTGAGAATGGAATGCTCGAGCCCCAGAGCTGCTTTTACTAACAGGCAGGCTCCCATAGACTTATACGAATTCTTTTCTTAAATATATACATGGTTTTCCTTCGAAGGAACTGTAGACAACAAGACCTCTATTAAATACACTAATTTATTATTGATAAACATTCTGCTTGATGAAATTGGAAAATAGCATAGTGGTATGCTTTTTAGACAAGGGAGGACACTTTGATGTCTGCTTTCCAACAACATGTTTTTAAAACTGCAGAAAATAAAGCTTTAGCAAAACTGCAGAATCATTATGTAGCAGTGCATTCTGGAACAATTTATTTTTTAATTTTTTGATATTAAAAATAACCTGGTAAGATTGCTTTTTGGCCATTTTAATTTTTAAATGTAGCCAACTTGGCTTTGCTCCAGTTTAGAATGAATTCTTTAAAAACAGGATTTTCCTGACTTACGTTATTACACCCTGTCACTATCAATGGTGTCATCTGTGTTTTGTGTACACGTGATGTAAAAGATCCATATGGAATTGAGCTTGGGCTTCAGGCATGTGGAGAATCTTTGAGGGATAGAGAGAAGAAATTTCCCTGTCCCCACTTGTGTAGATAGAAAGTTCCCCAGGGTTAGAACATGATTGCTCCATCAAAAAAGATTTGGATCCTTTGGTTATGGCGTTTTCCCACTAGAATGGTGGTTGTAGTTTATTGCTCCTATCTAAAGGGGAGGATTATCTCGCTTCAGGGCTGGTATATAGAGCTAAGCAAATTCAGATGCAATCTGGAAAAGCCCTAGTAAGAGCTATTAGTGCTGTGCAGGTGTGATTATGCTGTAGGCCATTTATGGCCAAATACTTAGAGACATTTTCAAATCTTTTTACACCTCCCTGATTCAGCCTATCACCAAGTGTAGCTGACTCCCTGAAGTGTCTATCAGATTTACCCCTTTTTGTGTCCTTAGTCACCACCTTATTTTAGAATCTTATTTGTATTACTTGATATAAAAGCTTTCAAACTAGATTTCCTGACACTTGTCTTTGATCACTTCAGTTCATCCCCCACACAGCTGCCAGGATAATTTTCTTCAAATACAATTTTACCACATTACTCTTGGCTTAAGAATATGGAGTTGTTCCTAATAGCTATATTAGGAAATTTAAACTTGTCAAATATTTTGCTTCTGTTTTTGACTTTATATTTGATTAAACGCATTCCTTACCTTGGCCCCTCTGTTACATACTGATCTTCTTATTCTAACCTATATTTTCATGTTTTAACAATAGAGTCTTTGCTTTTCATGTTTCCAAATTTGGCTCAAAATTTACCCGATGTAGGATGTCTGCCTGTGATACTTACTTTGGCCTTCTGGCAAATGTAAATACAAATCCATTTTGCACACCACCTCATTTTAATACCTTAGTTTTGAATGCAGTGATCCAGTTATAATCTTTCCATGAACTAGAAATGACCTTTTGTACTGTATAATTGCCTTTAAAAAGTGAGAATAAGCTATTTTCCAGCACTTCTGGAATCAACTAAGAAATACCGGAATGCCCATATTTGTGTAGTAGAAATAAAAAAAAAAGCAAAGCTGTGCTTCATAAAGCATACTCTTAGATTTGTGGAGCAATCAAATGAACAAGCTTCGGTTCTGGGTTAGAAGACTGAAAGGGAAAAAAAGCCAGGAATGGAATGAAGGTGTTGTGACTTCTCATCTAGTGAGGTTTTTTTTTTTTTTTTTTATTGTTGGGGAATCATTGAAGGTACAAAGAACAATGTTACACTGCTGACATTTGTTGGGTGAAGTTCCTCTTATAATTATGTCCCGCCCAAAAGGTGTGTCACACACTGTGACCCCCCTCTGCCCTCCCTCCTTCCCTCTTTCCACTCTCCTATTCCCCCACCCTCCACTATGTACTAGCATCAGTAGTCTTCATATCATAATTGAGTACATTGGATTCTTGCTTATCCATTCTTGTGATGCTTTACGAAGAAGAATATGTTTCAACTCCATCCAGGTTAATACAAAAGACGTAAAGTTACCATCTTTTTTAGTGGCTGAATAGTATTCCATGGTATACGTATATCACAGCTTGTTAAATCATTCCTGGATTGGTGGGCGTTTAGGTTGTTTCCACAATTTGGCAGTTATAAATTGAGCTGCAGTAAACAGTCTAGTACAAATGTCCTTATGATAAAATTATTTTTTTTCTTCTGGGTAGATACCCAATAATGGGATTGCAAGGTCAAATGGGAGGTGTAGTTTGAGTTCTTTGAGGATTCTCCATACTTCCTTCCAAAAAGGTTGCATTAGTTTGCAGTCTGGTGACTTTTCTTGGTAGTATGTTTCCTTGTTCTCAGAGTGCCTGCCCTAGAGAATGTACATGTATTTGATGAAAACATTTCAGATTGTATATAGAACCAGCACACTGTACCCTATGACTGCATTAATGTGCACAGCTATGTTTTAATAAAAAAAAAGGAAAAAACAAAAAATAATGTACATGTAAGTATGGATAGATAGGTAGGGAGGGTCTTCTGGACATAGCTGGTGTAAAAGGAAAGATTGTCTTAAAGGTAGCCAGTGGTTCTTAGCTTATGGTGTGTTTTCAAAATAGGATAGATTATTCCAGAGCCTATGAACTGATACATTTTGTTTAAAAAATATTTTTATCTTGCAATTGACATTGCAATAATATAAACTGATACATTTAAAGAATAAAATTATTCTGGGTGGCGCCTGTGGCTCAGAAGGGTAGGGTGCTGGCCCCATAGGCTGGAGGTGGTGGGTTCAAACCCAGCCCTGGCCAAAAAATAAAATGAAATAAATAAACAAAACATAAAAAAAGAATAAAATTATTCTAAAAGGAATTTGAGTTTATGACCTTGTAATAATTGAAAAAGGTTGCTTATGTATTTTGCTGTGTACGGGGGAATGGTATGATTGTCTGGTCTGTGAATGACTACTCAATGGTGTCATCATGTTCCAATTTGTGTTACATTGACATGATTATGCAGTTTATAATGGACATTCCCAGTTGATGTATGTAGTTTTAGTGGCAACCCGTAAGCTATGATGGTTTTCACTTGTGTTTTGGTGGTTAACAGCTTTTTTTTTAAACATTCAATTGTGATTTTGTAAATATAGTTGTATATGTCACATTTTAAAACATCGCTTTAAAAAAAATTAGATTAATATAAGGGTACATATGAGTAGGTTACATTGTTTGTGTTTGTTAGGTAAAGTCTAAGTTGCAATTGAGCTCTTGACCCAGGAGGTATGCCATATACCCCTACATTGTACCTGATAGGTGAGAGCTTATCACAGCCCCTCTGCTCTCCCTCTTTCTTGAATTTTTTTTTTTTTTTTTTGAGACAGAGCCTCAAGCTGTCCCCCTGGGCAGAGTGCCGTGGCATTACAGCTCACAGCAACCTCCAACTCCTGGGCTCAAGCGAGTCTCCTGCCTCTGTCTCCCAAGTAGCTGGGACCACAGGCGCCCGCCACAACGCCCGGCTATTTTTTGGTTGCAGCCGTCGTTGTTGTTTGGCGGTCTAGGCTGGGGATCCCAACCTGCCACCTTAGGTGTACGTGGCTGGCGCCTTAGCCGGTTGAGCTATAGGCGCCAAGCCTCTTTCTTGAATTTAAATGTGTTTTTCTCTCTTGTGAGTGTGTAGTTGTTCATCTGTTAGTTTCATATTAATATTGAGTACATTGGATTCTTACTATTCAGTCACAAAGAAAGATAGAACTTTACATCTTTTGTATTTACCTAGACCATCCTCTTTGGAGAATATCTTCCTAAGTATCACAAGAATGGAAAAAGAAAACATTACCTTTTGCTCATTTGGTTCTTTTCATTGTAAGATCTAAGTTCTGGAAATATTGTTACCCTGTGATAAGTCAGATCTTAGGTAGTCCAAGGACATGATCTACCATGTATGGGCTCTAGTATAATTTATTTCACTTCTTTGTACTTTGTTTTTATTAAGACATTTTCAACTGTTTTGCTGCTTAAGACTTTTATAACTACTATTTGGATGCTTATGACATTTATAACTACTGTTTGGATGAGTGAATTTTTTTTATTTTACTGAGACAGCGTCTCACTCTGTTATCCTCAGTAAAGTGCTGTGGCATCATCATCGCTCACAGCAACCTCAAACTTATAGGCTGGAGTGATCCTTTTGTTTGCGCCTCCCCAGTAGCTGGGACTACAGGTGCCCACCACCATGCCTGGTTAGTTTTTCTATTTTTATGGTTAGTTTTTCTATTTTTAGTAGAGACAGGGTCTTGCTTTTACTCAGGTTGGTCTTGAACTCTTGAGCTCTGGTAGTCCACCCACCTCAGTCTCCCAGAGTGCTAGTTGTGAGCCACTATGCCTGGTCCTAGATAAGTGAATGTTTTGAGGTTTTATGCAAAGATACTGCAGATTTCTCATTATATTATTACTTTCCTGAAAAGTAGTAGTCCTTAGCTTTTTTACTTTTTCATAACTCTTAAAATATTAATTGAAATAACAATACATGATTTTTAAAAAAATTTATTTATTTTTTAGAGACAGAGTCTCACTTTGTTACCCTCCATAGAGTGATGTGGCATCACAGCTCATAGCAACCTCCAATCCTGAGCTTAGATGATTCTGTTGTGTCAGCCTCCCCGAGTAGCTGGGACTACAGGTGCCCACCACAATGCCTGGCTATATTTTTTGTTGCAGTTTGGCTGGGGCAGGATTCGAACCTGCCACCCTCAGTATATGGGGCCAGTGCCCTACTCACTGAGCCACAGGTGCCACCCTGATACATGATTCTGGTTTTTTTTTTTTTTTTTTTGAGACAGAGCCTCAAGCTATCACCCTGGGTAGAGTGCTGTGGCATCACAGCTCACAGCAACCTCCAACTCCTGGGCTCAAGGGAGTCTCCTGCCTCAGCCTCCCAAATAGCTGGGACCACAACGCCCGGCTGTTTTATTTTTGGTTGCAGCCTTCATTGTTGTTTGGCGGGCCTGGGCTGGATTTGAACCTGCCACCTTAGGTATATGTGGCTGGTGCCTTAGCCACTTGAGCCACAGGCACCAAGCCAGATACATGATTCTTAATGAAAATTTTCAACATTTGGCCATAAGGCATGCAGACTGTATTTTCAGATGTTTATGGGAAGTTGATATTATTCAAATCCGACATGAATTGAACACACTGATTAAAGTTTACAAAAATTAGTAAGTCATTTCCATTCTTATGGAATTTATAATATACTAGCAAATTAAAAATGATGTACATAATTATAACATTAGGCAGATGGAAGAGATCTTATGTAGTTTGAGAAGATAAAAGATTTCAGAATATTGACATTTGGAACAACATGAATGACTGAAGCCAAGAAATGGTATAATACAAAGGATAAATTATTGAGTGAATATTTATTTTCACAAAAGGATAAATTATTGAGTGAATATTTATTATCTTTACAAAAGTGATTTAACCATAAGATTTCTTTATTAAATAGCGAAACGCCCATAGAATGTTGAAAAATATAATTTATACATATTACCTATACCTATACTGTATCTGGTATTCTGACATTTCTTTGTTTTTGTTGTTGATTTTGCTTTTTTACTAAAATACCATCAAAAAGTTGGTAATGAATGAAAATCATCCTTTTAAAAAGTAGAAAATAATGTTATATGACCTCTTTTTTTGGCATTTAGATACGATTTTTAAAAAAATTTCTTTGCCCATATTGAGAATAGATATATTTTAACTGTACCATAGCATAATATTTCAGTCCTAGAATTATGGCAGCACTAAATTTTGAAATGATTAACCTGCTTATACATTTAGCAAATGTTTCTGGAACACATAGGTGTGCTAGGCTTTATGAGGATTTGAAAAAGAAAGAGCGAAAAGATATAGTTCGGATTTCAGGGAGTTTATTAGACATTTAGAAACCTTCTAATCTAATAGGAGAGTAAGACATATACCTAACTACAGCAGGCCAGCTGTGTGGTATTTCCAGGCATTTAAATTCTTATGGGAATTAAGAAAGAAAAAGAGATCACTTTTGGGCGGAGGAATCAGGGAGCTGGACAGAAAAATACTTCTGTGCTGTCTGGTTATTAACATGTATAACAACTCATATGCCTGTTGACCTCTATGCCAAGATTAAAGGGAAAGACAGACAAGAAGTTAGAATAGGCTTGTTTTCCAAGAGAAAGTTGGCCTGTTTGTTCTTTGAGTGTACCTTCTTGTTTATTTAAATTGATATATTTCAAAGGACTTGTGCTTAGTGTTTGCCTTTATGTGAATATGAGTTTATGTAAGTTCTTATTTATGCTGTTGTGTAGATTGTTAATTAGCCTTCCTACTGTGGTGAAAGGACTCCTAGCAACTACTCATAAACTCTGGTAGGGTTCTGAATAATGCCTAACCAAAAAATGGGAGGACAGACAACCAACTCCTTGTGTAAAAGTAGTTATACAAATTACACCCATGTTAAGTTAAATCACTTAAAACGTTTTTAGATCTTTTATCTGTAAAATGAATTTCTTAAATATTTGGATCTTAATTGACAATTAAGGGACCAAAACAGAAAATGGACCAGAAACATAAAGTGGTTCTATTGAAGTTACAGGTCTGGAGTCTTTGTTGTATATTGCCTCTCCACTTGTATTTATAAGACTGTTGATCAGACTTCACAGTCAGGGAGTCTAACCTTCTTTCTGGTTTAGTAAATAGGCCGTTCAGACCTAGTGGGTCTAGGAGTGAGTCTTCTTTGGCCTCATGGTTGAGGAGGAGGCTCTTATATGATTGGGTCTTCAGCACCTGGCGGATAATAGTTGCCTGGGACTGTCACACTGTGCTGTGGGGTGGCAGATGGGCCATTGTGTTCGTGTTCAGATTCCCCTTAGGCAGCCCTCTCACCCCTGATATTTTTACTCCATTACTTTCTGGTTTTAGGATATTTAAAAAATTACTTTAGAAAATTTTCAGATTATTTAACTTGGATCTTGGGAATTTTTAGAGCAAATCAGAATCTCAGATAAATTACCAAAAGGAGCATAGGTTGTTGGGTAATGACCACAATGGGATAGTGGAAAAACAAGTCATGCTTGACTCGTTTAATTTCCTCTATGATAAAGCATTATTTAAAGGGGGGAAATAATACAGAATATCTGCAGTTTGGATTTTATAAAGCTTTTCTAGCTTGTCACTTATTTATTAAAAACAAGTTTGGAAGCCAAATATTTTTGTAGAAATTTTAGGGTTTTCAATCTTTTTGAGTTTATAGAATGCTTTTGCATTACTATGAGTGCTCCGGAACAGTCCATGTTGTAACAAAATAGGACCTATTGGCTCAGCACCTGTGGCTCAAGTGCCTAAGGTGCCAGCTACATACACCTAAGGTGGCGAGTTCAAATCCAGCCCGGGCCTGCCAAATAATAATGGCTGCAACTAAAAAATGGCCAGGCATTGTGGCCGGCACCTGTGGTCCCAGCTACTTGGGAGGCAGAGGCAGGAGACTCACTTTTGCCCAGGAGACTTGCTTGAGCCCAGGAGTTGGAGGTTGCTGTGAGCTGTGATGCCACAGCATTCTACCCAGGGGAACAGCTTGAGGCTCTGTCTCAAAAAACAAAACAAAACAAAATAGGACCTATTATTGAGGGAGCAAGTAAAACTTACACAGGTGATATGACTATATTTTTTTTCTCTTAAAGGTAGCTCATGTAACACTAGGAGTTGATGTAGATACGTAAAACCAGTGACCTACACTTTTTTATTCTCCAACCTTATCATTTCATGATTATTGAGGGCTCTTTTGATGCTCCCCACCTACAATCCTAAACAAAAATATAATGGTTATCTTACATCTTAGATGGAGAAGTCAGTAGGCCTAAAGGGATGGGGTGAGTAGAGCTGGATTCCTCTAAACATCATTGTGGTCATTTGGTGGGGTGATTTTAAGGATATAAATAATAACCTTTTGAATGAGTTATTATTGGAGATGTGTTCCTTTAGGTCTATTTTCTTCATTACTTCTAAAAATTGAGCACTCTTGGGAATAGTCACATTTAATTCATACAAAAACATTGCTTTCCTTCTATGACTTTAGGAGAAATCTATTGATTCATACGAAATCAGTTATGTTTTCCTCCCGTAATTTTAGGAGAAACCCAGGAAACTGGAGACTGTTAAGTGCATTTTTCAAGTGGTCATAGATGGAAAAAACTCAAAAAATTTTGGCTTAATGTCAGTTCACAGATCGATGTAGCTTATATGGTAACTATAGGTCAAGAACAAAATGCCAAACGTTTTCTTGGGAGTAATGACTTTGATTTTGTGCTAGCACCTTCTTCACATCATCTCTGGCCTTGACTGTATCTGTACTTGAGAGGATCTAATCAGCAGGAGGTAATTAAAGTATCATCATGTACCCTACACAGTACACATAATATCTTCCAACATTCCTTTTATGTGGATGAATAGTCAGTGTTTCCAGAAAAGGCCACTCCTACATTTATACTGGTTGTTATAAACTGGGGGTGATTTTGTCCCCTAGGAGACATTTGGCGATGTCTGGAGATATTGATTGTTATAACTGGAGGATTGGTACTGGCATCTAGTGATCAGTGGCCAGAGATTTTGATAAGCATCCTATAATGCACAGAACAGCCTTCCAAAATGAAGAGTTATCCAGCTCCAATGTCAGTAGTGTGAAATTGTGAGAAACTCTAATTTATACCCTAGGATTCCCATCTTTCTTTCCTACTCAAGGGCGGTTTCCCCTTGCTTTCTTGTAAAATGCTTTGTCTGCTCTGTTGAAAGACTTTCTTCATTTAGTTCTCTCAGATTTGCATATTCAGCCATTTCTTTGACACTCCTTGAATGTCTAATACTTACTGCAGTCTCCAGTCTCTAACATTTTCTTCCTCCAGCCTTCTCCAAATCAATATGGCAAGTCCATTTTTTTCAGTTCCCTTATAATCGAGCTTTTTTATTCCATTTATATTGTATATCTAATGTTAACAAATTCTTTTTTTTTTTTTTTTTGCAGTTTTTGGCTGGGGCTGGGTTTGAACCCGCCACCTCTGGCATATGGGGCCGGCGCCCTACCCTTTTGAGCTGCAGGCGCCGCCCATGTTAACAAATTCTATTGGCTATACCCTCAGCATACATCCAGGATCTGACAACTTCTTATCTTCTCTAGCACCCAGCTTGCCATCACCCTGGTCCAAGACACTGTCATCTCTTTCTTGGATTTGGCAGTAGGATTTTATATGGTCCTCCTGTCTTTAATCTAGCCTCCTCCAGTCTATTTTTGGTGTCGTTGCTAGAATGATCCTGTTAGAATATAAATCAAATCTTTTAGTCCTTGTACAGGACTTTCAAATGATATTTTATTTATTTATTTGTTTTTTATTGTTGGGAAATCATTGAGGGTACAAGAGCCAAGTTACACTGCTTGAAGTTGCTGGATAGAGTTTCTCTAATAACAGTATCCCACCTCCAAGAGCTGTGTCACACACTGTGGCCCCCCACCCTCCTCCCTTTTTCTGCCTCTCCACTGCCCCATTCCCCCTCCCTACACCATGTACTAGCATCATTTGTCTTATCAGAATTGAGTACATTGGAGAATCTTGCTTCTCCATTCTTATGATGCTTTACTAAGAAGAATGTATTTCAGCTCCACCCATGTTAATACAAAAGATGTAAAGTCATCATCTTTTTTAGTGGCTGAATAGTATTCCATGGTGTACATATACCACAGCTTACTAATCGATTCCTGGATTGGTGGGCATTTAGCTTGTTTCCACAATTTGGCAGTTATAAATTGAGCTATAGCAAACAGTCTTGTGCACATGTCCTTACGATAAAATGATTATTTTTTTCTTCTAGGTAGATGCCCAGTAATGGGATTGCAGGATTAAATGGGAGGTCTAGTTTGAGTACTTTGAGCAGTGGTTCTCAACCAGTGGGTCGCAACTCCTTTTTAACAGTGAAAATACATTGCGGCATTAGGCAGGTTGAAAACTACTGACTTTGAGAATTCTCCACACTTTCTTCCAAAGGGTTGTATTAGTTTGCAGGTCCCACCAGTAGTGTAAAAGTGTACCCTTCTCTCCACAACCATCCCAACATCTGCAGCTTTGAGACTTTGTGATGTGGGCCATTCTCACTGGGGTTAGGTAATAACTCAGTGTAGTTTGATTTGCATTTCTCTGATAATTAGGGATGATGAACATTTTTTCATGTTTGTTAGCCATTTGTCTGTCTTCTTTAGAGAAGGTTCTATTCATCTCACTTGCCCATTGATATAAGGGCAAGTAATGGGGGATTGGTACTGGCATCTAGTGATCAGTGGCCAGAGATTTTGATAAGCATCCTATAATGCACAGAACAGCCTTCCAAAATGAAGAGTTATCCAGCCCCAACGTCAGTAGTGTGAAAATGTGATAAACTCTAATTTATACCCTAGGATTCCCATCTTTCTTTCCTACTCAAGGGAGGTTGGCTCTTTTTTTGTTTAGAGTTCTCTGTAGATTGTAGTTATCAAGCTTTTGTCTGATTCATAACATGCAAATATCTTTCCCCATTCTGAAGGTTGTCTGTTTGCTTTGGTTATTGTCTCCTCAGTTGTACAAAAGCTATTAGTTTAATTAAGTCCTATTTGTTTATTTTTGTTATTGTGATTGCCCCTGGAGTCTTCTTCATAAAGTCTTTCCTCAGGCCAATCCCTTCAAGTGTTTTCCCCACACTTTCTTTGAGGATTTTTATTGATTGATTTATGCCTTAAATTTAGATCTTTTATCCTTGAATCAACTTTAGTGAGTGGAGAAAGGTGCGGGTCCAGTTTCAGTCTTTTACATGTGGTTATCCAATTTTCCCAGCACCATTTATTGAATAGGGATTCTTTCCCCCAGTGAATGTTCTTGTTTGGTTTATCAGATCAGATGGCTGTAAGATTTCAATTTCATCTTATGGTTTTCTGTTCAACTCCAGGTGTCTATGTCTCTATTTTTGTTCTAGTATCATGCTGTTTTGATCGCTATGGCCTTGTAGTACAGCCTAAAGTCTGGTAGGCTAATACCCCCAGCTTTGTTTTTATTACTAAGTATTGCCTTAGCTATACAGGTTTTTTTTCTGGTTCTATGCAAAATGAAGAATTATTTTTTCCAAATCTTGAAAGTATGATGTTCGTATTAATGGGGATTGCACTGAATCTGTAGATTGCTTTGGGAAGTATAGACATTTTAACAATGTTGATATCTTCCCAGCCATGAGCATGGTATGTTCTTCCATTTGTTAATGTCTTCTGTTGTTTCTTTTCTTAGGGTTTCAGAATTTTCTTTATAGAGGTCCTTCACCTGTTTTGTAGGTATAGAAAATAATTTTATATATAAAAATTTTATGTATAAATTCCTAGGTATTTCATTTTCTTTGAAGCTACTGTGAAGGAAATTTATTTATTTATTTTTTTGAGAAAGAGTCTCACTCTTTTTCCTTGGTTAGAGTGCCATGGCATCATAGTTCACAGCAACCTCAAATTCCTGGGCTCAAGTGATCTTCTCGCCTCAGCCTCCCTTGTAGCTCGGACTACAGGTGCCTGCCACAATACTTGGCTAGTTTTTGTATTTTTATATATTTTAGTTTTTTTAGTTTTTCTATTTTTAGTAGAGAAGGAGTTTCACTCTTGCTCAGCCTGGTCTTGAACTCCTGAGCTCAAGCTGTCCACCTGCCTTGGCCTCCCAGAGTGCTAGAATTACAGGCATGAGCCACCATGCTCTCAATATAACCTCAAATATACCCTCAAATAACTTTTTTAAAAACTCAGAATAAAAACCCAAGTGCCTTCAATGCCCTTATTGTTATTTTTTTAGTAGTGAGAATACAAAGAACCTGGTACAAAAAAGTATTCAGTAAATTAGTAAATGGAAATGGCACTTAACTATGATACACAACATTCTTATGGTAAACACAGTGATCTTTTCATAGGCTATTTGTATAATACTTTTTGGTATAGGTGAGTGACATTAAGTCATATTTAGAAAAATCTATTTTATAGGATGAGGCAGAGAGAGCTGATATAATATAATCCTGGTATATAGCTCTGCTGTCAGGCTTAATCCAAGGATATATATTAATGTATCAAGAGGAATTGAAAGACTTTATACCCATCAGGCAGTTCTCAAATTTTCCTCAATTATGCTTTGAAAAACTTTGATATATAACAAATTAGAGAGTAATGTGACATACCTGAGGCGTAGAAATTCTGTATTTTCAGAGTTTAAGAGTTATATGTTGTGTTAGAAACCCACAGATTTGGTTCCTGAACAGAGTTTATTTTCTCAGGGTTTTAGAGATTAGAAATCCAAGAGCAAGGTGTTAGCAGATTTGGTTTCTTTTGAGGAGTTTCTCCTTTGCTTGTACATTGCCCTTTTGCTTTGTCCTCATAGGGCCTTTCCTCTGTGTGTTTATACTCTTGGTGTTTCTTCCTCTCTTGTTAGGGACCCTAGTCTTAGTAGATTAGGGCCATACCCTTATCACCTCATTGAACCGTAATTACTTCCTTAAAAGTCTTATCTCCAGATACAGACACATTGGGTGTAGAGTTTCAACTTGTGAATTTTGGGGGAATACGGTGCACATTTGAACAATCAGCTGAGCTGGACCTGTAATTGAAAATTGAGGAAAATAACAAAGACATATTATAGGATTGACGTGGCTGCCCTGCTTGATGGTAATTTGAATTTAGCCAAAGGAGTATTCCTGGATAGAAGCAAGATTGTCTTAAAGTAATTTTAAGAATATATTAATACATAGACAAATGGGCCATTCAGACATGGCTGTGATGATTTTATGCTGGATAGCTATAAAATCATAGCTATAATCAAAAGTCTAATTTGGCCATTAAAAAGCAAAAAGCAAATAAAGCCATAAATAATTCAGATTTTTTTGTTTTTAAAAAATTAACATAATATTTGTATTATAGAAAGCTTATAATTCAAGCAATGTTGAACTATAGAAAGTAAATCTGAGAGTTTCCAGTTCCCAGAAGAATTTCAATTACTATAACTTTCTGGTTATCCTTTATTCAAAAATATATGTGTATAGGCTCAGCGCCTGTAGCTCAGGGTTAGGGCGCCAGCCACATATACTGAGACTGGAGGGTGTGAACCTGGCCCAGGACAACTAAATAACAATGACAACTGCAACAAAAAATAGCGGGGCATTGTGGCAGGTGCCTGTAGTCCCAGCTACCTGAGGCTGAGGCAAGAGAATTGCTTAAGCCCAAGAGTTTGAGGTTGCTGTGAGTTGGATGCCACAGCACTCTACTGAGGGTGGCAAAGTGAGACTCT
>NW_003852406.1:4381705-4389580 GCF_000181295.1 Otolemur garnettii | reverse complement strand
GTGAATACCTTCCAAGGTAAACTAGCTACTGAAGTGCACTTTTGTACTAAAGGACATGGTGTGTGTTGTTATTTGCTATAAATTAGTTACATTGGTAACTAATTAGTCACATCAGCCAAACTGATGATTTTGGCTATAAAAATAATTGAATTTTAGCCTTTCTTTTTGGCATCATTTAATAATGCCATCTGTATGTGTTTGATACGTAGAAAATAAGGCAATTTTTTAAAGTGGTAGGATTAATATTTATCTTGTATGAGTATGAGTATGTTAAATTGGTACGTGAACTCAACTCTTTTTTATAATTTAAATCTAGCCTAATACCTCTTTATAGTGAGGAAATTAATACTCTTGAGAGATTATATGATTTAATGAAGGATAAATAGCTAGAGCTATGGCAGAGTTAATACTGGAACCCAATGCTACTTGTCCTTATTTCCTTGTTTAAAATTTAAAAAGTAACATATGCCCTTGTAGATGACTTGAAAAATGCATAAGAAAGATAAAATCATTTATAATGGTATATGTAAAGGTAACCCTAGTTACCATTTTGATAAGTTGAACCAGGGTCTCATGGAAGAAGCTTATTGTTACTGATTAGAGAATGTTCACTTGCATTTTTTCCCCTTGAATGAGTTTTGGGTACTTATTTTTCTATGAACTTATTTTTATGTAGATTTTTGAATTTTTAGTTGTTTACAGCAGTGCTTTAATATCTTTTAAGATCTACAGCATTGGGGCCAGGTGCGGTGGCTCATCTCTGTAATCCTAGCATTCTGGGAGCCTGAGGTGGCTGGATTGCCTGAGCTCACAGGTTGGAGACCAGCCTGAGCCAGAGTGAGACCTTGTTTCTAAAAATAGCTGGGCATTGTGGCAGGTGCCTGTAGTGCCAGCTATTTGAGAGGCTGAGGCAAGAGAATTGCTTAAGCTCAGGAGTTTGAGGTTGCTGTGAGTTATGACACCATGGTACTCTACCCAGAGTGACAAAGTGGAACTCTTGTCTCCAAAAAAAAAAAAAGAAGTCTGCAGCATTTGTATTGCTTCTTTTCTCATCACTGCCATTGGTTATTTGTGCCTTCTCTTTTTTTCTTCAACAGAAGTTTATCAATTTTATTAAACTTCAAAGAACCACTTTTAGCTTTATTTTCTCTATTATATGTTGTCCATTTTAATGATTTTTGTTCTTCCTTTCTTCTATATTATTTTGGTTAATATAACTTAAGATAAATGCTGAGCTCCTCCAACTTGAGATAAATGCTGTGCTCATTTCAGTCTTTCTTTCTAATGTATGTATTTAAGAATGTAAGTTTTCCTTCAAGATCTACATTGTTTGCATTCTGCATAGCTGTTCTTAAAGTCATGAACCCATAAGCAATTTAGAGGTATATTTCTTGGCTGGGTGCAGTGGCTCATGCCTATAGTCCTAGCACTCTGGGAGGTCAAGACGGTAGGATTGCAAGAGGAGTTTTAGACCAGCTTGAGCAAGAGCGAGACCCCATCTCTATTAATCCCTAATTTAGCCAGGTTTTTTGTAGACACCTGTAGTCCCAGCTACTTGGGTGGCTGAGGCAGGAGGATCGCTTGAATTCAGGTGTTTGAGGCTGCTGTGAGCTAGGCTGACATTATGGCACTCTAGCTTGGGTGACAGAGTGAGACTGTCTTAAAAAAAAAAGAAAAAAGAATAGAACTGTATTTCTAAAGTTTTAAATCTATGGGACTTTTAAAATTGTAATTCTGGCAAGAGGATCACTTGAGCCCAAGAGTTTGAGGTTGCTGTGAGCTATGATGCCACAGCACTCTACCCAGGGCAACTAAATGAGACTCTTGTCTCAAAAAAAAAAAAAAAGAGTCATAATTTTGCTTACTAATTTCTCACATTACTGTATTATGTGCAAACAGCATATATATACTTATAATCTTTTTTAAGTTGAAATTTCAGTTGGTTAATTTTTATTTTTTTTGAGACAGAGCCTCAAGCTATCCCCCTGGGTAGAGTGCTGTGAAATCACAGCTCACAGCAACCTCCAACTCCTGGGCTCAAGCCATTCTCCTGCCTCAGCCTCCCAACTAGCTGGGACCACAGGCGCCTGCCACAATGCCCAGCTATTTTTTGGTTGCGGCCATCATTGTTGTTTTGGCGGCCCGGGCTGGATTCAAACCCACCACCTTAGGTGTATGTGGCTGGCGCCTTAGCCGCTTGAGCCACAGGTGCTGAGCCCAGTTGGTTAATTTTTATAAATTTTGCCATTGTGCTTAAAGAAAATATATCTTCTGTAATTGTTATTGTGTTCTGCATATGTCTTTTTTTTAATGTCTTTTAAGTTACGTTTATTAATCATGTTTAAATATTATAAAACTTTATTGCTTTTCTGTTTGCTTATTCATTTTTTTTTTTTTCTGAGATATGTGTTGATGTCTACTGTGACTATGGATTTATCCCAGTGTTATTCATTTTTATTTATTTGTACTTAGCGATTTAAAAGTGCATTTTCTGGTGAATTGACCTGTTTATCATTAGGAAGTAATCTCCCTCCGCCCCCCCAGTCTCATTTCTTGCAGTGCTTTCTGTAGTTTACCTTATCTGGCATTAATATAGCTTTATCATCTTTCTTTTGGTTAGCATTTGTGCATTTTATATTTTTCATCCTTTTTCTTTCAACTTTCCTGCATAGTTATGTTTAAGATCTTTGTTTCAAACAGTCATATGTTGCTTAATGACTAGGATACATTCTGAGAAATGCATTTTTTTTGAGACAGTGTCTCACTTTATTGCCCTCAGTAGAGTGCTGTGGCAGTGTCACACTGCTCACAGCAACCTCTAGCTCTTAGGCTTAGGTGTTTCTCTTGCCTCAGCCTCCTGAGTAGCTAGGACTACAGGCGCCTGCCACAACTCCCGGCTATTTTTTTGTTGCAGTTTGGCCGGGGCTGGGTTTGAACCCGCCACCCTTCGTATATGGGGCCGGCCCCCTACTCACTGAACCACAGGCACCTCCTGAGACATGCATTCTTAGGTGATTTCCTTTCTTTTCTTCTTCTTCTTCTTTTTTTTTTTTTTGAGACAAAGTCTCACTTTGTCACCTTTGGTAAAGTGCCATGGCGTCTTACCTCACAGCAACCTCAAACTCCTGGGCTTTAGCAATTCTCTTGCCTCAGTATCTCAGTAGCTGGGACTACAGGTGCCTGCCACAACACCTGACTATTTTTTCGCTGTGGCTCAGGCTGGTCTCCAACCTGTGAGCTCAGGCAATCCACCTACCTCTGCCTCCCAGGTGCTGGGATTGCAGGTGTGAGCTACCACGCCCTGCCCCTTGTTAGGTGATTTTCTTGTGTGAACATCATGGACTGTACTTACTCAAACCTAGATGTTAGACAGCTTGTTGCATCTAGACTAAAAACCTGTATGGTATGTTACTCTACTGAATACTGTAGGCACGTGTAACACATGGTAAGTATTTGTGTATCAAAACATATTTAAACATAGAGAAAGTATAGTCAGAGAATATAGTATTATAATCTTAAGGGCCCATCACCGTATATGTGGTCCATTATAGACAGCATAACATAGTTGGATTTTTAAAAGTCCAGCCTGACAATTTTTGTGTCAGTTAGAACTTTTAGTTCTTGTATACTTAATATAATTACTGACATGTTTAATTACTGTAATTGAGTTTTGAAAATAGAATCAGCCTTATATTACTGGTATAAGCTTTACTTGGTTGTGGTATATATATTTTTATTTGTGGCTGGATATTTTGAGCATTTTTTTTATCTATATTCAATAAGAATATCAGTTTATATGTTTTTCTCTTGTATTATTTTCTGTCTGGTCTTGGTTTTGATACTATCGTAATGCTAGTTTCATAAAATGACTTTGGATGTATTTTATCCTCTTGTTTTTTCTGTCAGGATCATGTGGAATTGGTATCATTTTTTCTTTAAATCTTTTTTTTTTTTTTTTTGAGACAGAGCCTCAACCTATCCCCCTGGGTAGAGTGCCGTGGCATTACAGCTCACAGCAACCTCCAACTCCTGGGCTCAAGCGAGTCTCCTGCCTCCACCCTGCCTCCACCTCCCAAGTAGTTGGGACCACAAGCACCCGCCACAACGCCTGGCTATTTTTTGGTTGCAGCCGTCATTGTTGTTTGGCGGGTCCGGGCTGGGGATTCGAACCCGCCACCTTAGGTGTACGTGGCTGGCGCCTTAGCCGGTTGAGCTATAGGCACCGAGCCATTTTTTCTTTAAATCTTAAGTAGAATTTGCCGATGAGACCATCTGGGCCTGTACTTTTCTTTTACAGAAGGTTTTTAACTATACATTTGATTTTTTTTAACAGTTAAAGGACTACTTTGGTAATATGTTTTATCTTGGGTATGTTTTGTATTTTCTGGTTTTAGAGCAATTAGTCTTTTCATCCATTTTGTTTTTATAGATTTATGTGTATAGAGTTGTTTATGGTTCTTTTTCTTTTCTTTTTTCTTGGAGATAGAGTCTCACTCTGTCACCCTAGGCAGAGTGCTGTGGCATCATAGTTCACAGCAACCTCAGACTCCTGGACTCAAGCAGTTGATTCTCTTGTCTCACCCTCCCGAGAAGCTGGAACTACAGGCCCCCAACACAACACTCAGCTAGTTTTTCTATTTTTAGTAGAGACAGGGTCTTGCTCTTGTTCAAGCTGGTCTTAAACTCCTGAGTTCAAGCAATCCACCTACCTCAGCCTCTCGAAGTGCTAGGATTATAGGCGAGAGCCACCATACCACTCAAAAGTGCAGGATTACAGGCATGAGCCACCG
The DNA here is from genome assembly GCF_000181295.1 of Otolemur garnettii. Taxonomy (NCBI): domain Eukaryota; kingdom Metazoa; phylum Chordata; class Mammalia; order Primates; family Galagidae; genus Otolemur; species Otolemur garnettii. The sequence continues at coordinate 4,384,790 of NW_003852406.1, read as the reverse complement.
CTCCAGGCTGCTTATTGCTCTTTATTATTATCCTTTTAATGTCTGTAGTGTTAGTATTGATACCCCTCCTTTATTCTTTTTTTTTTCCTTTTTTGAGACAGAGTCTCACTATATTGCCCTCAGTAGAGTGCTGTGGCATCACAGCTCACAGCAACCTCAAACTCCTGGGCTTAAGTGATTCTCTTGCTTCAGCCTCCCAAGTAGCTGGGACTATAGGCGCCCACCACAAGGCACAGCTTTTTTTTTGTTGTTGTTGTTGCAGCTATCGTTGTTTAGCTGGGCTGGGCCAGGTTCGAACCTGCCAGCCTTAGTGCATGTGGCTGGTGCCTTACTGAGCTACAGGCACTGCCCCTCCCTCATTTATTTATTTTTTTAAAAAATTCATGATATTGGTAATTTGTATCTTTTCTTTTTCAGTTTTGCTAGAGGTTTATATGTTGGCTTTTTCAAAGAAATAGATTTTGATTTTATTATTTCATTTATATTCTATTGTTTTTCTGTTGTCAATTTCATTGATTTGTTTATCTATTATTTCCTTCCTTTACATGCTTTAGGTTTGTTTTATTCTTCTTTTCCTATTTAAGAGCTCAGATTATTGATTTGAGAGTGCTTGCTTACACGTTGAGTATTTTTCTACTAGTCTTCACTTACCATTCAGATAATTTCAGTGTCTGTGTCTTGACTGTCTTTTCCCTTACAAATTGAGATTTTCTTAGTTCTTCACATGCTTAGTAATTTTGCATTATGTCCTGGAATTTTCTTTTCTTTTAATGAGACTCTGGGTCTTGTGTAAATCCTATGGTAAATGTTGATATTTTTGTGTTAGCATGAATGGACCTGGTTGCGTTCAGGTTGAAAGTTTTGACTAGCCTTCTATTTCTATGGGTTGAATTAATAGTTTCAATCTCAGTTTGATTTTCAAAGCCTTTGTAGTGCTAGTTAGATGTACTGTATCTTGTGTGTGCCATCGGTTAGCTAGTATGGGGCTTGGGCAGTGGTCTCTCCTGTGGTTGGTTGTCAAGGTCTTTGCTCGCTGTTAAGGTAACATCCACACATGTGCATCCTGGGGATGAGCCCAGGCGTTTTTTTTTTTTTTGAGAGGCAGAGCCTCAAGCTGTCCCCCTGGGTAGAGTGCCGTGGCATTACAGCTCACAGCAACCTCCAACTCCTGGGCTCAAGCGAGTCTCCTGCCTCCGCCTCCCAAGTAGCTGGGACCACAGGCGCCCACCACAAAGCCCGGCTATTTTTTGGTTGCAGCCGTCATTGTTGTTTGGCGGGTCCGGGCTGGGGATTCGAACCCGCCACCTTAGGTGTACGTGGCTGGCGCCTTAGCCGGTTGAGCTATAGGCGCCGAGCCTAGCCCAGGCGTTTTATAAACAAATTTATTGAGTTGCTTTTCCATGCTCTTTCCTTTCTCAGATTTCTCTGGTACTGTAACTGTAACTTTCCTTCCTGTAACTGTAGCTGTGGAATTATTTGGGGCCTGAGATAGGAGAAAAGAGAGAAAATAAACAAACAAACAAACAAGTGAGGAAATTTTCCTCCTTTGCTTCCTTTTTCCCATTCCTTGAGGCAGAAGTAAATGGATTTCCCTAGAGCTTTTTCTTTTCTTTCTTTCTTTTTTTTAATTAAATGATAGCTGTGTATATTAATGCAATCATGGGGTACAGTGTGGTGTTTTCATATGCTTCTTTGTTTCATCCTGACTTGATTCCAGGTTGGTAGATGGCAGAGTGAAGACGGGCAGCTCTTTGCTGGTACAGTGGACTTCAAACTCTATTTTTGGTTGTCTGGCTGCTCCCATTTTTTTACAGTCCTCAAGTAGCTATTCTATGCATTCTGTCTATGTTTTATGACTGCATTAAATGGGAGAGATATCGTTTCTTGTGGTTGCTTCATTTTATTTGGAACTGGAACTATGATGTCATTTTTGATACCATCAAAGAAATATCAAGGACCTAGCAATAAGTCTAATGATACACATGTAAGATGTTTATAGGCAAAATTAATAACAGTTTATTGAGAGACTTAAAAGGAGATAAATACCATGTTCATGGACTGGACGATTCACTACTGTAAAAATACTTATTATTTCCAAGCTGATTTGATGCATTCCCAATTAAAATTTTAAGAGGATTTTCTGGAGTTTGACAGAATAATGCTAAAATTTTATGGAAAAAAGGTCAAGAAGGCAATCTCAAAGAACAATAGAGCAAGAAGATGTCTACCAACTCAAGACTTAAAGTTTTAGTCATTAGGATAGTGTGGTGGTAGCCTAAAGACAAATACACCAAAATATATACCAGAAACACACTCACACATTTGTTGATACTTGATTAATAAAAAATGACATGGTAGGCTGGGTGTGGTAGCTCACACCTGTAATTTTCACTATCTGGGAGGCTGAGGCAGGTGGATTGCTTGAGCTCAGGAGTTTAAGACCAGCCTAAGCAAGAGTGAGACCCCATCTCTGCTAAATAATAAATAAACAAACAAATTGGGCATGGTGGTGCATGCCTATAGTCTAGGTACTCTGGAGGTTGAGGCAAGAGAATTGCTTGAGCCCCAGAGTTTGAGGTTGCTGTGAGCTATGACGACACCAGAGCACTCTATCTAGAGTGACTAAGTGAGACTCTGGCTCAAAAAAAGGGAAGGTGTAGTAGTGCAGAATTGTTGATCTTTTCAATCAGTGATACTGGGACATCCTATTACCTGTATAGGAAAAGAAATTAGGCGTGGATCGAATTTCACCCATACCCCCAAATTAACTCTAAGTAGATTATAGATCTAGTTGAGAAAGACCCAACAATAAATATTTTAGAAGACTTGAGAGGAATAAATTTAGAGGAAAACGTCTTTCTGACTTCAAGATTGCAAAAGATTTCTTAAAACACCCAACTATTGTGTTCTCCTCAACTTTGGTCTTGAGGTCTCTCTCCAGAGAGTGGCTGTAAAATCTAGCGCTTCCGGCTTGGCGCCTATAGCTCAACTGGCTAAGGCGCCAGCCACGTACACCTAAGGTGGCGGGTTCGAATCCCCAGCCCGGACCGCCAAACAACAATGACGGCTGCAACCAAAAAATAGC
>NW_003852406.1:4366583-4380777 GCF_000181295.1 Otolemur garnettii | reverse complement strand
TTTTTTTTTTTTTTTTTTTGAGATATAGTCTCAAGCTGTTGCCCTGGGTAGAGTGCTATGGCGTCATAGCTCATAGCAACCTCCAACTTGTGCTCAAGTGATCCTCTTGCCTCAGTTTTTCTATTTGTAGTAGAGATGGGGTCTCATTTTCTCAGGCTGGTGCCAAACTCATGAGCTCAAGAGATCCACCCACCTTAGCCTTCCAGAGTGCTAGGATTACAGGCATGGGCCACTGCACCTGGCCTTAATGTGGGATTTTCTTTGCTATAAGGGCTATATTGGCAATAGTTGGAGAAATTAAGATAAACACTATAGATAATACTAGTTTATTAATATATATTTTTTCTTTTTAGAGACAGAGTCTTACTATGTTGCCCTCAGTAGAGTGTGGTGGCGTCACAGCTCACAGCAATCTTGGGCTTAGGCGATTCTCTTGCCTCAGGCTCCCGAGTAGCTGGGACTACAGGCACCTGCTGTGACGCCTGGCTGTTTTTTGTTGCAGTTTATCTGGGGCTGGGTTTGAACCCATTACCCTTGGTATATGAGGCTGACGCCCTACTCACTGAGCCGTAGGTGCCACCTTATTTTATTAATATTAATAATTTTGATAAATATTCTGTGGTCCTATAAGAATTCCCCCCCCCCCCAGTTTTGGCCAGGGCTGAGTTTGAACCCACCACCTCTGGCACATGTGGCCAGTGCCCTACTCCTTTGAGCCACAGGCGCTGCCTGTTCCTATTAGATTTTTTTTAAAGGAAATACTGAAGTATTAAGGAACAAAAAGGAATCATGCCTGCAACTTTCAAATGGTTCAGAAAAGGATATGTATGTGTGCATAAAAGAGAAAAAAATAAAGCAGACGTGGCAAAATATTAACATTTGGGGAATCTGCTCTACCGGAATTCATTATAACTATTTTTATAACTTTTTTAAGAACCTGAAATTATGTCAAAAAAAATTAAAAGTAAAGTGCCATGCTATAAAAGAAGAGATAAATTGATAAATTGAACTATTTTATAATTAGGAACTTCCTCAAAGATAGTATTAAGAGCGGAAATGCAAACCATGGAGTTGAAAAAGATAATTGCAACATCTGTATTTGACAAATGACTGGTATCCAGAATATTACCATGTCTACAAATCAAAATCATAACACTTTGTAAGAGAAAATCTAAATGATGAGGAAACATGAAAAGGAACTTTAACTTATTAATAATCACAAAAATGCAAAATGAAATCAGAAGAAACCATTATACTACCTAACAGATTTATACAAAATCAGTAAGTTTTATATGTCTGGTGATGGCAAGGAAGTCCAGGAGTGGGAATTCTTATGGACAGCTAGTGAGAGTATAAACTGGCACAACTACTATGGAAATAATTTAACATTATATAACAAAACTTAAGATCTGTATACCCTAGGCCGGGCAGGGTGGCTTACACCTGTAATCCTAGCAGAACAATAAATATTTTAATTATTTTGTTTGACACTCTGGGAAGCCAAGACAGGTGGATTGCCTGAACTCAGGAGTTTGAGACCAGCCTGAGCAAGACTGAGACCCCGTCTCTACTAAAGATAGAAACATTACCCAGGCATTTTGGTAGGTACCTGTAGTTGCAGCTTTTAGGGAGACTGAGGCAGGAGAATTACTTGAGCCCAAGAATTTGAGGTTGATGTGAGCTATTATGCCATGGCACTCTACCTAGGGTGACAGAGAGAGAATGTGTCTCAAAAAAAAAATTTTAGTCAGCTGTGTGGACTGGTAAACTGTTCTTCTCTTTGTGTTATATTCATTAAAACTGGCTTGCATGAGAACCTCATTGACTGCCCTGGCTCTGTATACATAAAACCTTTTTGGTTCAGTGCCTTTCCCCTCTTACTGTATTTCTTGCTGTTTCTCAGTTGGATGTCCAAGAAGTACATTATGGCCCAGTTCACTTTTTTAAGCCAGGCCACATCATAGATTACTGGTCATCCTATAGCTTTTGGTATTAAATTCTTTTTTTTTTTTTTTTTGAGACAGAGTCTCACTCTGTTGCCCTAAGTAGAGTGCTGTGCCATCAGCAACCTCAAACTTGTGGGCTCAGGAGATCCTCTTGCCTCAGTTTTTCAATTTTTAGTAGAGACAGGGTCTTGCTTTTGCTCGGGCTGGTCTCAAAACTCCTGAGCTCAAGCAATGTGCCCACTTCGGCCTCCAGAGTGCTAGGATTACAGGCATGAGCCACTGCATCCACTGGTATTAAATTTTTAACCTTTAGAATAAAGTGTCAACCCCTGGTCCAATCAGTTGTATGCTCTGAATGTTGGTCATGTGATCTCCAGCGCTGTGCTCTCAGAAGGACCGTGGGTGGGGCAGTTTTGGCTAGGAAAGGCCTGTGACTAACATAAGCAATATACTTGACATGATAAAGCATAATTTCCCAGTATATGATGTTTAGGTTGTTCTCATTTTTCATTACTTTATATAATGCTGCAGCATACATCTTAGTACTAATTTTAATCTTTGTTTACATGTCTGCATATTTTCTTAGGATAGAGTCTAAAAAATAGACTTAATGAATCAATGTACTATACAGTTTTTTTGTACTTTCTTAATTCATATTACCAAATTGTTTTCCAGAAAAGTTTTTTCATAGTGCACTAGGTATACCATACTCTTGCTTGTTGCTTTTTGCTGTTCTTCATTACAAGTTGAGCAAAAAGTGCATTTAGCTATCAGAAGCCTTACTCTTTCTAGGTATGTCTTTTGGGTCCCAAGCGATCACATATAACTTTAGTAATTATATCCCTATATAATCCTGTTTTGCTTGCTTTCCATCCTAGCATTCTCATTGCATTCTAATATCATGGCCAATTCCACATTTTCTTAGAAGCCCTGCTCTGGATATTACCAATATTTGTACCAGTTTTGGTTCTAGTCAAGGAAGAGACAGATGTACTGAAGTAAAAGCAAGGTTTATGGTAGGGTGCGCAATAAACCGTCAAAAAAGGGCGATTGGGCTTCAGAGAGAGATTGGAACAAGAAAGCTGGTAGAATCAACTGCCTTCTCTTAGGGATTTTATGTACTTGTTTTCTTGTGGGCTCTTGTCTTTGGGCATCTGATCCATTTGCTTCTGAAACTGGTAAGTTTAGCTTCAATTTGCAAAAGGTTCTTAATCACTGACTTGTTGCTGAATATGCATCCCTTTTCAGCTCAACACCTTCTGCTGACTCTGAGTCTTTTGGTTTGAAGTCCCCAGAGTGGACTTTGATTGGCTTAGTTTCTTTTGCAGTTGGCTTCTGGCCACTGGCCATTATTCTGGACCCTCCTCCAATCCCACCAGCTGTGAGTAAGAGAAAATTGACAAGATAGAGAAAGTATTGGGTGCGCTTACCTGGAGTTCTATGTGAAATAGTACACATTGGATTATTTAATCTTTTAGGGGCTTTTTGGAAACAAATTTGTGCACACTTAACAGGATTATAGCTTAAAGTTGAAAAGGGTCTCAAGTGATGTAGTCAAAATCTCTCATTTGGCTAATGAAGGAAGTGTCTATAGAAATGTTATTGTTTCCTCATAGTGAAAGTCAGTGTTAGCACCTCTAGGTTCTCAGGAATGTATTCTTTCTATCACATTGCTGATATTAGAAATTTAATTACAATGAAATATTAATCATATTTTTTAAGCAGACTTTTTGTGAACACTGTTATGATCATTTTCTCAAAATAGCAACATTTATGTTAAATGGTTTTCTGGAAGTTTCTAGCAGTTACAAAACAATTTGAAGTTGTCATAAATGTTGCCTATTAATATTGCTATGTATTATATAATGTGCTACTTAAAACTCTTTCATATGTTAAAATGTATTGAGAACAAATTAAGAAAAAATACGGGGTCACAAAATATTTTTTCTATAATTTTACACTTTTTTGAGACAGACTGTCACTCTATCACACAGATTGGAGTGCAGTGGCATGATCACAGCTCACTGCAACATCTGACTCCTGGGCTTAGGTAATCCTCCTAGGTCAGGCTTCTGCGAAGCTAGAACTATAGCTGTGTGTGATGATGCTCTGCTAATTTTTGTAAAAAAAATTTTATTTTTTTGATCTTTTTGTAGTTCATAAGCATGATGATTGGGTTGTCATGCGCATGCTTGAGATATGCCTCCCACAAATCTTGTTATGATATCGGCATATTACCTGTCTGACATGAAAAAAAAATTTTATTTTTTGTAGAGGTAGGATCTTACTATGTTTCCTAGGTTGGTCTTGACTTCCTGGCCTCAGGAGGATCCTCCTGCTTTGGTCTCCCAAAGTGCTGATATTACAGAAGTAGTCATTTTAAAAAGTAGTATTTTGGGCGGCACCTGTGGCTCAATGAGTGGGATGCTGGCCCCATATACCGACGGTGGTGGGTTTGAACCTGGCCCCGGCCAAACTGCAACAACAACAACAACAAAAATAGCTGGGCATTGTGGCAGGTGCCTGTAGTCCCAGCTACTCAGGAGGCTAAGGCAAGAGAATCATATAAGCCCAAGAGCTGGAGGTTGCTGTGAGCTGTAACGCCACTCCATTCTACCGAGGGCAATAAAGTGAAACTCTGTCTCTAAAAAAAAAAAAGTAGTATTTTACTTCATTATTTTTTATGAGGCTAATTGTTATATACTCCATGCTTCTGAGAAAAAATTTGAATTCAAAAGGGTGATTCTAGGTTTTTGTATGTGTTGACCACTCTGTGGAGCCTATTTTTATAGTTTTACTATGATTTCGTTCAGAAATTTTTGATATTTTAAATGGTTTATTCACATTGATGTATAAAATATTTATAAGAGATGATTTTTGGTTTTCACTTCTAGGCCTACCTTTTAAAGAGAGTGCAGGCAAGCTTGAGATAGAGCTGGTTTTGTAATGGTTAATTAGAGCAAATTAATTATTGTATATTTTGCTTTTCAAGGTCTCATTTTCTTTTCATATATCAGTAAACAAATGTGTTTTATTATTTGTTCAGAAGTGTAGAAATAGGCTTAGTTTGGATTACCAGTATCTGTTTCCCTTTAGCTTAATACTTACAGATTTATTACAGTTCTATCTATTATGTTAGCAAATTATCAAAATTGGAGAGTTTTTGACTAATATTAAAATTTTCTCTTTAAAGTTTAAATCTAAAATTTTTACTTTTTCTTTCAGGTCAGTTGCTTTTTGGAAGTCAGGAAGAAATTAAGAATTATTTTGTCTTTTACCACTTAATCATAAATACTTGTAGTATTAGATTTTTTTAGTATAGTTTTTAAAATATATTTATATTTAAGCTTTATCTTATGATTTATTCAACATACCACTCTGAGCTTTGTTTTTTCTACTGCTATTTGTAAGTATTCTGTTAATTTTGCATTTCCTGATATGCCTTGTTTCTAAAAGGAACAGACCTTTTGTTTACCACACATGAAATCATTATTATTAATAGTTTATCTCCATCATTGCTTCACTCATCATTGCCTTGGTTACATTTTTTGCTGTAAGATTTTTTCACACTATTTAGTCTCTTTTTCATTTATTAATTGCGCTCATCCAGCTCTTCTGAGTGGACTTTACACACTTGGAATGACTGAATCCTGTCAGTAAGGTGGGTTTCAGTCATGTGGAAAGAAGAGCTTCTTATTGAAATGCTGTCCCCTTACTGCTTTTCTTACTGTAGTGTGAATGATAGGAGTTTTATTTATCTTGGGAATGGTGGCCGTGGGCAAGAGTTGTTTGTTTTTGTGTAGAAACTTGTAGAAAGATAAATGGACCAACAAAATGAATTGTCATTTTTCAGAGAAAGAAATATAACTAGCTGATAAGTACATGAAGAAATGCTTGATTTTTCTTCTAATAACAACACAAATTAAAACAGTAGGGAGATGTTAGGTTTATTAGGTTGGGAATATTAAAACATTTGATAATGATCAGGGTTAGTGAGGAAGTGTAGAATAGGTACTTTTATAACTATGGGGAGTATAATCTTTTTGGAAGGCAGTTTGTAGTAGCAATTAATTTTAATCATTGATCTAGCATATTTTCCTCAGAAAAATATATTCATATATATCCTATGGGTATAATTGGACACATATACATACTATGGAAATATAGTCACTGAAGCATTATTTGCAATAGTGAAAGACTGGAAACAACCAAAATAAATTACGACAAAGCCACAAAATGAAATACCACGCAACTATTAAGAAGAATAAGGTAATTTCTTCTGTGTTGACAGGGGAAAGTTTTTAAAGATATATTGTTAAGTGGAAAATAAGTTGCAGAATTATGTATAGCATGATCCTATTTATGTTAAAAGAAATTTATAAAAGCTCTTTTATGTTAAAAGAAATTTATAAAATTTTTATAAATAAAAATTTATTTATATTCTGAACATTTCAGGAAGGGCTCATAACTAACTATTAAGTGATTGCTCCTTGGGATTGAGATGTGATAATCAAGGTTAATAAAGTGACTTTATTTTTCTGTTTAATTTTAAAATTTAGTATATATGTTATTTTTTCTATAAAAAAAAATCTTGTTACTGAAAACATTAAATGCCTTATATAACTTGCAGATGGTTTTAATGGATAAGAGAAACGTGAAATTTCTAGTTTAATTGGGGATCCATTCAATAAGGAAACCTATATGTCCTTTCTAGAAATTAATTTTTAGTTTTGAGAGTGTTGTAAGGAGTTTAATTAGATGACTTCTTGGGAAGTTTTTGTTAATCTGCATTTTATCTTCTTGGTTGTAAGATTTTTTTCATAGGTCAACACTGGCCTTTGAAGATTCTTTTCTTTCTTTTTTTTTTTTTTTATTAAATGATAGCTATATACATTAATGCAAACATGGGGTACAGTGTAGTGTTTTCATATACAATTTGAAATACTTTCATCAAGCTGGTTAACATAGACATCATGCCATTTGCTTAGTCATTGTGTCAAAACATTCATCTTCTAGTTCTAGAAAAGTTCACTTGTACCCTTATTAGACAGACCATATAGGTGATCTTTCCAGTTACCCTCCCACCGCCCAGCTGCCCTTCTCCCCTCCCCTCCCTCACCCCCTCCCCTTAAGATTATTTTCATAAGATCACTTGGTACAACTTGGTAACAGTGAAAGCCCAGATAACCCCCACTGAGGAATTTAAATGAATTTCTATAATTAATCAGTAAGGAGAACAAAAATTAGAGCAATAGAAAACAAAATGATAGAGAGTGATTATTAGTGAAGTAGAAAAAAAGGTGTACAGAGAGACCCGGTGATACGATTATTTTCAGGTTTTGCTAGTAGAAACAATGGGGCAAAATAGGGAATGTTCAATCAAAGAGTATATTTTATTTAAAATTTTGCTAGATATTGTCAAATTATTTTATCCAGGAAGATTCTATTTAAGTCTGGGATGAGACCAAGCAATTTGTATTTTTAACGAGTTCCCTAGGTGATTTTGATGCAGCTAAATTTGAGAACTAATACAAAATAAGAAAAATGACAACATTTCTTATGCTATTGTACGTGAAAAGTTCAGGCAATTCTAGATACCCAGAGAAGAGTAAAAAGCCTTTTCAGTAACTGAGCAGTACGAGTGTATCTGTCTAGAGCAGTGGTTGCTAGGTTTAGTCCCTCTGTAGTGAAGTAAGTACACTAATATTTATCTGGAATATTTTGTGTCTTTGATAGGTAATGTAGGGAAAGGAACATAAGACTTGTAGGGAGCTTAGTTTGAACACTTCCCGTTTACTGTGCAATATTAGACAAATTAATCAATTTAGAATTTTTCTTTATATAATGATAATATTTACTATCTATGTTCCAGGTTTGTTGCAGAGATTAGAGGGAGTGATACAACATTTATCAAATACCTCCTTTGTTTTCTGGTAGTATTTTGTGGTGGTATTTCTGGATATCTCTGTCATGGCACTTTGCCATTTAGTTGTGATTGGTGAGTCACCTAGTCATCTCCCCATTATATTGATTGGGACCACATCTTGTGGGTTTGCATTCCCAGTACCTAGTGCAGGCCTGAGAACTGGTGGATTACTCTGTTTCTTAAATGAATGATGTAGGTTAAGCACTATGCAGATAGATTTTCTATTCTAATTTTCATGATTATCCTAAGAGATAAGTATTATTTTTTCCACTTTACCACCAGGGAGCTTGCATAACTTATTTAGGATAGCACAATATGGCGTACCTCAAACTGAAAACTCTGTATGTGTGATTTGAAACTAAATAAAAATCTGTATTTTTTCTGTCACTTTACTTTGCTGAGATAATGATATAAGGCATTTTGGAAATTGTGAAATGTTTTTCAAGGATAAGATTACTTTTGTTATTTTAGTAATATAATTTTAAAGATTAACATGGTGACACGGACATTTCTTCTGTATCTACTCAATATTTTCTTTTAGTTTAGCTTTCCTGAATACATGATACAGTTAAGTCTACCTTGCCTGTAAAAATGTAAGTGGTCATTTCCTCCTGTAAATGATTTTCTCCATATTTCTCTTCCTTCAAATTCTGTCTGTGCCTTTCCTTCGGTAAACTTTTTGATGTCTGTAAACATATGGGTTGAAGATAGTTTACAGTAGTTACAACAGGATTTTGACATCATTGGAAATTTCATTAACCAGCAGAAGTAGTGTTTATCTTCTTATCTATTCCTTATTTCCCTCTTTCATTAAGAGCCACACGTAGACTTCTGCAGGGCATAGGTCACTGATTCAGATGTCTTCACATGTCAGTCCTGGCTATTGGATATCTTTTATTTTGTAAAACGTGGCCACATTGCTTAAGGGTTGTGGAAATAATAGGGAAAATCCTACATCACAAATTTTATGTTGCTTTTAAAGGGGCTTTTTAAATTTGAAAAGTAGATTATTAGGTTGTTTTTAATATTTAATCATAAGGAGAGTTTGAGAGAAACAGGAAAATGTCCCTACCCTCTGTCTTTTATGTCATCATAAAATTTACAAAGTTACAAAACAGAATAGCACATACCAGGAAGTGTGGCAATAGGAAGAAGTATGTGGTTTTACTCATTTTAGTTGAACAAAGGAATTTTCCAGCAATTTCATTTTTTTTTCTTCGAGATAGAGTCTCATTTTGTTACCCTTGGTAGAGTGCTGAAGTGTCATAGCTCACAGCAACCTCTAACTTTTGGGCTCAAGCAGTTCTCTTGCCTCAGCCTCCTGAGTAGCTGGGACTATAGGTGCTCGCTGTAACACCCAGCTATTTTTAGAGATAGGGTCTTGCTGGTGCTCAGTCTGGTCTTAAACCTTTGAACTCAGGGCAGTCCACCAGCCTAGGCCTCCCAGAGTGCTAGGATTACAGGCATGAACACTGCACCCTGCTCAATTTCATTCTTTGTTAATTTATTTTCCAGATCATGTAGTGACATTCACCTAGTATTTTATGTAAATTAGCTTTTTTTTAAAAATTTGAGACAGCGTCTTACTATGTTGCCCTTGGTAGAGTGCTGTGGCGTTACAGCTCACAGCAACCTCGAACTCTTGGGCTTAAGCTATTCTTTTCCCTCAGACTGCTAAGTAGCTGGGACTACAGGTGCCTGCCACAGTGCTGGGCTATTTTTTTTATGGTAGTTGTTTTACCTGGCCCAGGCCAGTTCACACCTGCAGCCCTTGGTGAATGTGGCTATGCTATGGGTGCTGAGCCATAAATTAGCTTCTTTATTTAACTCTCATAAATTTTCTTTTCTCTCTCGTGCCTGGTGAGGTTGGGACCGGTGAGAGGGGATGCATGGAGGCAGATTGCATCATGGATACATTTGGGCAACTGATGAGTTTAAGTTTAGCCTCTGCCTTAGTGCATGTAATTCTGCCTTGGGTGTTCATGTCTATTTAACCAGCTCTTTAAGCCATGTGGAATTGTGTTGGAAAATGCATATCTAATTTCAATCTTGATCTTTCTTAAGCCTCGTTTGAACCCTGGGAATACAGTTGCCGTCTTCGGTATCTTAATATTTTCAGATGGAGCTTTTATACTTGAGGGCTTACTGAGATGAAGTTTGGAGAGAAACTGTTAAACAGAATGATTTATGATGTTTAGTGATAGAGGCTGTTGTGTTTACGGAAGGGAAGAATCCTTTTTCTTTTAGTAACACTTGTTGAATGACAATGCATGGAGTAGCATCAGATTATTTTTTATGTGACTTTTAATATTCTTATTTGGAAATAAATATTCTTACATTAACTATTTTAAAAAATGTTTCAAGGTATATATTACAATAACAATAAAATCTAAGATAAATATTATATAATAATATTTCAAAAGTTGTATATCTTACATATCATAAAACTTTTCTTTTTAGGCATATGGATCAGGCTGTGATATTGTTATTTTGGCAAATGACTTTGAATGTGTACAGATCATTCCTGGTGCTAAGCATGGAAACATCCAAGTCAGCTGTGTGGAGTGTTCTAATCAACAAGGAAGAGTAAGGGATTTAATTACTTATTAAATGTCTTTTATGCAAGGCTTGCCTACAGTGTACCTGGCTAGGTGGCTATTGGTAGGAGTTGTAAAGTGATAGGTTGTATACGAACTATAAAGTGCCATTAGGTTGACAATTGATAATTAATTGTTCTGTAGGTGTAAACTATCTGCAGAGAGCTGTAGGCCTCATGATCCTGTGTGTACTGTTATTTTACCAGCTGATAATTCCAGCAGCCATTCATCCAGTAGTAGGGGGAAGGTAAACGTCTATCTTCTCTACCCAATACCCTATATCTCCCCCACAGATAATCAAATTTTTATTAAGAAATTTAGCAAGCTGTTAATGTCTAATATGTTTGTTATGTAGCAGGTGCTTTGTAAAGTCTATTAATTTAATAAGAGTTTGTTCAGTGAAGAATCTTATATTTTATTCATTCTCTCTGAATGAGAGTTTATTTTGAAATATTTAAAATTTTATCTTATGCACCTCTCCTTCAAGTTTTCAGACATATATCAAATTTTGCTTGCATGTAAAGCAAATATAGCATGTTTGCTATATGCTCTAACAGTTCAGTAAGGCCAATGTTAGACAGCAGAGTTGAATGTCTGTGAAGAATATAGGATATAGAATTATAGAATATAGAAGAATATAGAAATACAGAATATAGAAATGAGATTTTTACCTATAATAATTGTAATAATTTAAACCATGTTAGTGTTCTAGAAATTATTCTTTACAGGGTAACAAATTTTATCAAGGATTTTTTTTTTTTTTGAAGTCTTCCTCTGGTGCCCTTGTTAGACTATGGTGGTGTAATTTAGCTCGCTGCAACCTCCAAATCCTGGGCTTACGTGATCCTTCTGCCTCAGTCTCCTGAGTAGCTAGGACTACGGGTTCCTGCCACATCACCTGTCTGATTTTTTTCCATTCTTAGTAGAGATGGGTCTAGCTGTTGCTCAGGCTGGTCTTGAACTCCTGAGTTCAAGTGATCAGAGTGTTAGTCTTAATAGGTATGGGCCACTGTGACAGTTGTGTTGAATTTTTTGATAACAAATAAGGGACTTTTTTTTGCCTTTTATTGCTACATTTCTTTTGGCTTTTCCTTTTTAAAAATTTTAATAGATTAGGGGTACAAACCAGATGTTGTGACTTGTGCCTATAGTCCCAGCTACTCGGGAGGCTGAGGCAAGAGGATTGCTTGGGCCCAAGAGTTGGAGGTTGTTGTAAGTTATGATGCCACAGTGCATTAACCCAGGGTGACAGAGTGAGACTTGGTATCAAAAAAAAAGATAAAATAAAAGAAAAAGCAAAAACAGACTCAACTCCAATATACTTCCAGGTATATTTATGGAAGGAAAAACCCATTAATGCTGTATTGGGATTATATTGATGTAATTAGTTTATGCGTTATTGTGAAAAGGCGGGTTATATTTATTTTACCTTTGACATATTAATGCTGTGTTTATTCTTTTTTAGATTGCAGCATCATATGGTAATGCTGTTTGTATTTTTGAGCCCCTGGGTATAAATTCTCATAAGAGAAACTGTGTAAGTATTAACTCATACTAATGCTAATAGTAGAACATTTTTAGAATCTAGTTAATTTTAGTATCCAGTTGATAGTAATAAAGAGCTCCTTAGGAGTTGGTACTGAAAGGGTGCTAGAATATCATTGTAAAGTTGATCTTATTCTTTTCATTCGCTAAGGACATATATTCCTAGGCCTTTTAGAAACTCATTATTTCTAGAATGTTTCAAATTTAGATTTACTGTGTTAATGAAGAGTGAACCTAGTTTGAATTGCTCTTAATTTCTTGCTTAGATTACTAATCTATATCTGATATCTGGTTTCCTGTTCTTTTACTCCCATCTCTTATCTCAGCAGATTATGACACTTCTCTGCTTAAAACTCTGTTAGTGCCTCCATATTTCTGTCAGGTAAAAAGCCAAAAAGCTGTTTACGAGAGACTAAACCTTCCTTCTCCCCAGCACTACACTTACTACCTCTAGAGTTCATCTTCTAATTATTGTTGTCCTCTCTGGTTTCGCTCCAGCCACAATGGCATTTTTGCTGTTTCTTAGTTACCCTTCTCATGGAGCCTGTACACTGGTGGTTCTCTTTGGAATGTTCTTCCTCGAGGTGCCTCCAAAGCAAGGTTAGCTGCCAGAGGGCCTTTAGGACTTTACTCAATAATATTTTCTCAATGAAGTTTACCTGGACCATCCTTTTAAAAATTGTAACATTATGAAACATATCAAATTCAGAGTCACCTAGAGCACATACTGAATATTCAGATTCCCAGGTCTCATTCCCAAATTTTTGCTAGGTGGTTGGTACACAGATTATACTCTGAGGAACACTAAAGGAATGAGTGTTAAGGGTGTTTCTAATTTGGAGGATTATTTAATTTTTATACTAAAATAGATTTGTTGAACAATTTTTAAAATGTTGTAACTATCATTTGTTTAGCAGTGGTAGAATTTAAAAAATAACATTTTCCTTGATTATGAAATATAAAATTATTTTTGGATAACGAAGTACAGGTTTGCAGTTATAATTTAAAATTCTGCCTCTAAGTTGTGAAGAAATTTTGTGTAAATTATTTGTTAAATACTTTAAGATATTATAAAGAGGAAGGGTATTACAATTTAAGAATTATCATTGTTTGTTAAGTAATTAACATATAATTTCCTTAAGGTAAAAAGACTTTACATTGCACTATACTTTCACAAAGGGACATTTTATATTTATATGCTATAAAGAAATACATAGACTTTTGTTTATTTACTGTATTTCATTGCAAAGGTCTTTGACTTTTAAATTTTAAAACACTTTTTAGAATAAAAATATTAAGAAAAAAGGAAATTAATTGAAATATAATGTAGATTAATTTTGTAGAGTATATATATGAGGTCTGACAGTTAAGTTCATGAAGTTGCCACCATGTGCTTACATTGGTAGCACTGTACAAACAACTCAGTAAGGTTTCATAACCTTTGTATATCAGTGTCTCGCTGCTATGTTTGTGTTGATAGGCGGTGTGTCTTGGTAAATGGTGTATATTATTGTTGTTGACTGTCTTAGTGTACTTTTTTGACAATGTCAGAGCTTGACTTAGAGTATGAACCAATATTAAATTTCTTGTTAAACTTGGCAAGAGTTGAAGTGAAATCAGGGACATGTTAGTCCAAGTTATGGGGATAATGCCATGAAGAAAATGGCAGTGTACAAATGGATTAAACATTTTTCTGAGGGGAGAGAAAGTGTCACCAATGAAGAGAGGTCAGGGTTCCAAGTAATGAGCCTAACTGATGAAAACATTGCAAAAATTCATCAAATTGTGTATCAAAATTGTTGGCTGACTGTGAGAAACATAGCAGACCAAGTAAATGTTGATAGAGAAACAGTTAGGAATATTGTAACTGAAAATCTTGGCATGAGATAGGTGTGTAAAAATGGTCCCAAAAAAGAGTCAAAATTTTCCACGACCTTTTGGAGAGGTGAGACAATATTTTGGGCCCTCTTCACTGGGGATGAACCATGGGTTTGAAACAAAGTGTCAGAGTGCACAATGGAAGTCAGCCAGGTCTCCTCAACCAAAAAAGTTCTGTCAGTCCAAATCAAGAGTCAAAATGATGTTGCTAGATTTTTTTTGTATCAGAGGGATTATTCATTATGAATTTGTACCAAATGGATAATCAGTTAACCAAGTTTACTATTTAGAAGTGCTGAAAG
>NW_003852406.1:4365468-4366305 GCF_000181295.1 Otolemur garnettii | reverse complement strand
GGAGGGAGTTCTTAGCTAGTAATCAAATAACTATATTGGAATATCCTCACTACTCACCTGATCTAAGGACTTTTTTCTTTACCTTAAGATAAAGGAAATATTGATAGGAAGACATTTTTTTTGATGACAGCTCTGATGGCCATTCCAGAAAGAGTTCTAAAATTGCACTGAAGTGTGGACTAGGCTCTGGTGTCAGTGCATAGCTTCCCAAGGGAAGTACTTCAAAGACAACTGTAATGATATTTAGTAATGAGATATGTAGCACTTTTTCTAGGATGAGTTTGGGAACTTAATTGTCAGACCTTATATATTTCATATCTGTTGACTTTTGGGGGCATATGTAGTTTTCTTTTAGACATTGAGTTCATGAGATTATGGTAAGTTGCATTTCTTTCTTATGTGCATTTATTTTGTTTTAATAAACATTTATTGTACATTCTATGTACCAGCCATTACAAGTGCTGAAGATAAGAAAGATTATTATGAGATGTTTTCTGCTCTTTAAGAATTACATTTTAATAGAGAATCAGGCATATAAAACAAATAATAATTCTATGTGATCAGTGTTACAGTGGCAGAATATAAAAGAGCTATTGGGGCTGCCAGAAGTCAAAGAAGTTTCACAGTAGAGATGATGATTTAATTAATCTTAGTGGAAGCATAGGAATTTGCAGGTGGAGAAGTGATGCAAAGGATATTCTGAATATAAGAATGTGTATATGGACATGGAAGGAAGCCTGAAAGAACATACATTGGGCACAGCAGGGAGCTTATTCTGGTAGAGTAAACAGTAGTGAAACTATTGAAAGTTATGTTAAAAAAAAAATAGCGAGGCTC
>NW_003852406.1:4359350-4365173 GCF_000181295.1 Otolemur garnettii | reverse complement strand
TTTTCTCTACATGTTTCAGCAACTCAAATGTCAGTGGTTTAAAACTGGGCAGTTTTTTTTGAGTTCTGTGACATACAACTTAGCCTGGGACCCTCAAGGTATTTAACAATTATACTTAGAAATTATTTAAATTAATTTTTTTAAAATGTATGATGATTTCATTGTGCTATGGTCTCCCATAATAAGAAAAATGATCAATACTGTATTTTCTTTTTATTGGTGAATGAGTGTACTTTTCTTTTGGTATACACTGTTTTATACAATGCTTAATTTACTATTCTATGCTTTTTTCTCCTTGCTTTTGAATGTTTTATTTCAAGAAAGAGCAATGATTTGTTTCATTATTTAACATGTGCTGTACTTTACTCTTATTGTATTTACTAAGAAACAAAACTTTAAAAAAAGAGGCCAAAAATCTCCACCTTGTTTTATCATTTGTATTTTAGAAAATTACTATTTATTTATTTATTGAGACAGAGTCTTACTTTGTCATCCTTGGTAGAGTGCTAGGGTGTCATAGCTCATAGCAACCTCAAACTCCTGGGCTCAAGCAATCCCCTTGCCTTAGCCTCCCTAATAGTTAAGACTACAGGTGCCTGCCACAACATCCACCTATTTTTAGAGACAGAGTCTCATTCTTGCTTAGGCTGGTCTTGACCTCCTGAGCTCCAGCCATCCACCTGCATTGGTCTCCCAGAGTGCTAGGATTATACGAGACTATTTTTATTTTTGAAAGATGAGAAACCTTTAATGATAATTACTCTTATCTCTTTTTACGTTTAAATTAATGAGGATTATTTTTGTATAAATTTTATTAATTTGTAGTTATGTCTCATATCTTGAAAACATTTTAAATTATATAAATTTCATGGTTTTTAGTGGGTTGTTATTCTACTTTGGCTGTTTGTTTTTTTTTTTTAAAGACTTGCTAGATGGCTTGGCACCTGTAGCTCAGTGGTTAGGATGCCAGTCACATACACCAAGGCTGGTGGGTTCAGACCTGGACTTAGTCTGCTAAACAACAGTGACAACAACAACAACAAAATAGCCGGGTATTGTGGCGGGCACCGGTAGTCTCAGCTATTTGGGAGGCAGAGGCAAGAGAATTGCTTACGCCCAAGAGTTTGAGGTTGCTGTGAGCTGTAACGCCACAGCACTCTACCCAGGACGATATAATGATACTATATCTTAAAAAAAAAAAAGACTTGCTAGATACACAATGGCTCTTTGTCAGTAAGTTTTTCTTTTTTGGTCTCAAATCTTCCATAGGAACTACTTTTTTTTTTTTTTTTTGTCTAGAGGATTTTCTTTTTTCTTCTAGGAAATTCTTTTAAATAGATATATAATGAATTTTTTTAATGACAGTATGTATAGTTTATTTTTCATGTAATAGATTACAGATCTAAACAGGAGTTCATGTGCATTTTTTCCCATAAATAAACCTTGCTCATTCATCAGAACATTCTTTAATTTTCAGATAACAGATTATTGACAGCAACTGATTCTGTTCAGTTGTGGGCTCCTCCAGGAGATGATATTCTGGAAGAGGAGGAAGAAATTGATAATAAAATTCCTGTTTTAAGTGATTGGAAGTGCATCTGGCAGTGCAAGTTAGTGACTAACTCTATCATTCTATTCATTAATTAAAAACAAATGCTTCCTAAAATCTGTTCCCTTTCATAAAGACCTTTGTTTTTTAATGGTACATTGCATTTAGAAACCTAGAAAGTAGACTTTCTAACTAAAACTTACTATGTCTGTCTTTAATCTGTGCTATCATTAACTCTTTAACAAAAAGAAAAAAACATTTTTATAGTTATAGCCCCAGGACTTGAGCCGGCAGGGTTGACATATAAGAAATACTCCTTAATGTAATGAGGTATGGATGGGGAAGATGTAAAAATTGCCAGCCCATCTTTCAAGTGGAAGGATGGCTGTACCATTAATATAAATTATGTGAAGGGAACCCATTAGTCAGGGAAGCTGGTGAGCAGAGCTTTTAATGTGTTATGTTGGGGTATTGGTGGGATGTGTAAGTAGATATATATGGTATGCAGGTTTTTTGCATTATGAATTTTGGACTCCTTTTATGTTTTTAAGGAGGTGAAATATTATTTTAGGGAGTCAGAAACTCTTGTATTCTGAGGATTGTGATTTTAATGTTACGGAAACTTGATTATGTATATGATGTAACATATTTAAAAAATATTAACTAACTGTTTAACTTTGTCTTTTTTAGAACCTCAGTAGCTGTACATTTGATGGAATGGTCTCCTGATGGTGAATATTTTGCTACTGCTGGAAAGGTAAAGGACCAAGCCAAAAAGAAACAAAAGAAATAAATAAAACAATTAAAAATGTTTCTTATTCACGTTCATTTTTCTCATCTGTAAAACTGGGATAATTCTACTCTGCAAAGCTACCTGGAAGAATAGTAATTAGTGTTAGTAAAGCTGGTCTGTTCCCCATATGTACTAGGGACTTGGGAAGTAATGCCTATCATTATTACTCTTATTTGACCTTAGCTCTCTTACATTTTTTTTTGTACCTGTTAGGTGTGAATTTATTCCTCTCTTCATGCCCCTTCCCACTTACTTGCTTGCATTCCATTGAATTTACTACCAAATGTGGGTGTTGATCGATTAGTTCCAATTTAATAGTGAGTACATGTGGTGTTTGTTTTTTCTGTCCTTGAGAAACTTCACTTAGAAGAAGGATCACCAGTTCTGTCCATGTTGTTACACTATCTGGGTTGTTCACCATTTTTTACTCCATGGTATACATATACCATGCTTCATTAATCCACTCATGTATTGATGGATACTTGGGTTGGTTCCACATTTTTATGATTGTAAATTATGCTGCAGTAAATATTCAAGTACACTTATCTTTTTGATAAAATGACTTTTTTCCCTTATACCCAATAGTGGGATTGTTGGATCAAATGGTAGCTCTACTTTAGTTCTTTGAGGTCATGTCTCCATGACTTTCCATAGAGGCTGTAGTAGTTTGCTGTCCCACCAGCAATGTGTAAGTCTTCCTTTCTCTCTGTGTCAATGCCAGCCCCTCTTGTTTTGGGATTTTTTGATAGAAGCCTTTCTCACTAGAATTAGGTGATACTTCATTGTGGTTTTGATTTGCATTTCCCTGAAGATTAGAGACCCTGAGCACTTTTTCATGTTTATTGGCTGTTATTCTACCTTCTTTTGAAAACTTTCTATTCATGTCCTTTGTCCACTTTTTTATGGGGTTTGATTTTTTTTGTTGATTTGCTTGAGTTTTTTATAGATTGTGGTTATCAGCCCTTTATCAGATATACAGCATGCAAATATTTTCTTTCATTTTGTAGGTTGTTTACTTTAGCGATTGTTTCCTTGGCTATTCAGTGGCCTTTTAATTTAATCAGGTCACATTTATTTTTGATGTTGCTGTGATTGCCTTTGGGGTCTTCTTCATAAATTCTTTATCTAGGCCTATGTCTGTGAGGTTTTTCCAATGTTTCCTTCTAGAATTCTTATGGTTTTATGCCTTAGATTTAAGTGTGTTATCCATTGTGAATTAATTTTTGTGAGAGGTGTGGATCCTGTTTAAGTCTTCTACAAGTGGCTATCCAGTTTTCCCTGCACTATTTATTGAATACGGTTTCTTCTTCTTAGTGTATGTCACTGTCTGTTTTATCAAAGTTCAAATGGATTTATATGGAGATGGTTTTGTTGTCTGGGTTTTCTGTTCTGATCCATTGGTCTATGTCTCTATATTCTCTTGCCAGTACTGTGCTGTTTTGGTTACTACAGCCTTGTAGTATACTGTGAAGTCTGGTAAAGTGATGCCTCCTCATTTGTCCTTTATACTGAAGGTTGCTTTGGCTATTTGAGCTCTTTTCTATTTCCATACAAAGCATGGAATTATTTTTCTCTAGATCTGCAAGAAATGATGGTGGTATTTTAATGGCGAATTGCTTCTGTAGATCACTTTTTAACAATGATGATTCTGCAGATCCATGAGCATGATACATTTTTCCATTTGTTTACATTCTCTGTGATTTCCTTCTTTAGTAACTTGTAGTTCTCCCTGTAGAGGTCTTTTACCTTCTCAGTTAAATATATTCCTATATATTTTATTTCCTTTATTGCTATTGTGAAAGATATTGAGTCTTTGATTTGATTCTCAGCTTCACTCTTGTTGGTGTCTAAGATTGCTATTGATTTGTGTACATTGATTTTGTATCCTGAGACTCTGCTGAATTTATTTATCAGTTCCAGGAATCTCTGGGCAGAATTTTTGAGGTTTTCTAGATATAAGGTCATATTGTAAGCAAAGAGTGATAGTTTGACCTCTTTTTTCCCCATTTGGACACCCTTAATTTCCTTCTTTAGTTGGATAGAAGGAGTGACATGGGGCAACCTTGTCTAGTACCAGATCTGAGTGGGAATGATTTCAGTTTTTCCACATTCAGTCTGATGTTGGCTGTGGGTTTATTGTATATAGCTTTTATAATTTTGAGATAGGTTCCATAAAAATTTTCTTATCATAAAAGGGTGCGGAATTTTGTCATGGGTTTTTCTCTATGTTTATTGAGTTGACCATATGGTCTTTGTTTTTGCTTCTGTTTATGTAAAGAATCACATTTGTAGATTTGTGTATGTTGAACTTCCTTGTATCCCTAGGATGAAGCCTAATTGGTCCTGGTGAATTACTGTTTTTGGTGTGTGTTGCTGTATTCAGTTTGCTAGAATTTTATTGGGAAGTTTTGCATCTGTATTCGTAAGGGATATTGTTCTATAGTTTTCTAGTTGTGTCCTTTCCTGGCTTTGGTATCAAGAAGCTACTGCTTCATAGAGTGAGTTGGGGAGGATTGATGTTGTGAAATAAGTTCTGCAGTACAAGGACCAGTTCCTCTTTGTAGGTCTGGTAAAATTTGTTGTGAAACCATCTGGTCTGGGACTATTTTTGTTGGGACATTTTTTTATTGCTGCCTCAATTTCATTACTTGGTATTAGTCTTTTAAAGAGTTCTGTTTTTTCCTGATCGAGTCTAGGGAGGTTGTATATTTGCAGGAATTCATCCATTTCCTCAACATTTTCCACTTCATGGCATAGAGATTTTTATAGTACTCAGAGATGATATTTCGTGTTTCTGTGGTATCAGTTGTAATTTTTTTTCATTTCTGATTTGAGCTTATTAGTATCTTTTCTGTTTTTTTGGTTAATTAAGAGGCTTGTCAATTTTGTTTATCTTTTCAAAGAACCAAATTTTTATTTCATTAACTTCTATATAATTCCTTTGTTATGGATTTCATTTAGTTCTGCACTGACTTTAGTTACTTCTTTTCTTCTGCTGGGCTTAAGATTGGTTTGCTCTTCCTTTTCTAATTCCTTGATGTGATTGATTAGATTGCTGTTTTGCTATCTTTCTGGTTTTTGTATAGAGGTATGTACGGCTGTGAATTTGCTTCTTAAGACTGCTTTTGCTGAATCCCATAGATTGTGATAACTTGTGTCCCCTTTGTCATTTAGTTTGAAGAGTCTTACAATTTTCATCTTGATTTTCTCCTTGACCCAATAATTGTTCAGCAATAGGTTGTTTAATTTCCACAACTTTGTGTAGAATTGATTGTTTCTGGTGCAGTTTTTATTTTATTCCACTGTGGTCAGGGAAGGTACATGGTATAATTCTGTTGTTTTGAGTTTGTTAAGACATATTTTGTGGCCTAAGATGTGATTAATCTTGGAGAATATTCCATGTGCTGATGAGAAGAATACTCAGTAGAATTCTGAGTTGGGCATAATGTTCTGTAACTGTCTGTTAGGCTCATTTGTGTTA
>NW_003852406.1:4356115-4358497 GCF_000181295.1 Otolemur garnettii | reverse complement strand
TGTTGTTTTATTTTTTGAGACAGAGTCACACTTTGTTGCCCTTGGTAGAATGCCATAGAGTCATATTTCACAGTAACCTCAAACTCTTGGGTTCAAGCAGTTCTTTTGCCTCAGCCTCCCTGGTAGCAAGGACTACAGGTGCCCACCACAATGCTGAGCTATTTTTTAGAGATGGGGTCTTGCTTTTGCTCAGGCTAGTCTAGAACTCATGAGCTCAGGCAGTCCACCTGCCTCGGCCTTCCAGAGTGCTAGGATTACAGGCGTGAGTCACCACGCTTGGCCTTTGTTTTCCAAAGTTTTGTACCCAGTTTATACTTCTATCAGCAGTGTGTGATTGTTGTGATGATACTATGTTCTCATAATAGTGTGGCTTTAATTACATTTTCCTCATTACTATTGAAAATGAATACCATTTCCTTTATTTATAGGCCCTTGCTATTTTCTTTTAGGTTTATTTTTGATTTGAGGGAGTTCTTCATGTATTTTGATCATAATCTCTTGTCAGTTATTTGTGTTGCAAATACATGTTCTTAGTTTAGCTTTTTTTCCTTTTAATTTTTTTAAGTACACAGAAAAATATAGGGAAGTCCTATGTATCCATTGTTAGGGTAGGAACTCATTGTGTGGGCCAAGAAAGAATTCTTGACACAAAAATTAAGATACAAAGAAGTAAAAAGTTTATTTTACTTCCCAAAAGTGAAAAGGGCTTGGCACAAGAGAAAGGAGAAGTGCTGGTACTGAGGACAAATGGTGTGGACTTTTACTGAGAGTAAAGGGAGAAGAAAAAAGTCATTAGTAGACTGTGGCTGTGAAATGGTTGAGTCTGTTTCTCCCTTTTTTTCTCCTTGTGAGGCTGTTGTATCAGAGTCTATGGGATGTGGTCTGCTGAGAGTCGGGGAAACATTATACTCCTCTGTCTTCTCAGTTCTTATCAAGTATTGGACAAAAACCTCTCAAATAAAACAATTTAAGACCTAGGTGGTTAATCAAACAAAGGGGCAGTTGTGTTGTGATCTTTCTCTTCAAAGGGGCAGTTACGTGCTGTGAGTTTCTTCTTTTTTTGTTATTTTTCTCTACTAGTTTATTAGCAAGGTTGTCCTATAACCTATCACCCAGCTTCAAGAGTTATTATCCAGCCAGTTTTTTTATCTGTACTACCTTTCCCTAGTTGTGTTATTTTATATACCTGTTGTCATGCATCTGTAATTATTTCAGCATCTGTTTTTAAAGGATAAAGACTTAAAACATACTCACAATATATGGTGGGTTAAATGTAGTTTGTCTCTTGTTGAGGAAACTCTTACTATGATGCTATCAAAACATTCTTCTTTACTTAATCCAAATGGATGTTGTTTCAGTACCATTTGTTGAATAGTTCCTTCCCAAAGGTGGGAAAGAACACGTTGATCTGCTATGCCATTTCTGACATGTGTTAAATAATGCTTCAGTGAATGTCTTGTCCATGTCTATTAAGCCATTTCTCTTGGCTGAATATACACAAGAGTGGAATTGCTGGCACAGGATGTATGTATCTTTAACCTTAGTAGATAATGGCAGCTTCCCAAAGTTGATATGCTGATTTACACTCTCAGTAATAGTGTGCAATAGTTCCTGTTGCTTCTTATCAACATGGATATGGTCAGACTTTTAAACTTTTGTAAATTTGGTAGATTCTAAGTACCTCATTTTAGTTTTTAACATGCATTTCCCTGATTATTAATGAAGTTAAATGCCTTTTCATATGTTAATTGGGTATTTGGATGTGTGAAATCAGAAAAAAAAAAAACTGGTGAAAGTCCCTTACTGTTTTCTAAATGTTCATTGGTCTTTTTTTTTTTTTTAATGATTTGTAGGACTTCCTTATTCTGCCAGTTACATATTTTGCAAAGATTTTTTTCCTTCCATGACTTGCTTATTCACTCTGTTAATAGTATCTTTTGATGACTAGATATATTTAACTTTAATTTCAAATTTATCAGTTTTCTTCTTTTAGGATTGTGCTTTCTGAGTCTTGCTTAATATGTTCTTACTACTGTGAGATTCTGAAGATTGTTCAATATAATATAATCTTCTGGACCAGAGTTGCTTAACTGTTTTTCTGCTATAAATCCCTTTGGAAATCTAGTGATGTCTATAACCTTCTTCACAGTATGATGTTTTTAAATATGAAAAACAAAATGCATAGCATTACAAAGGAAATAAGTTATTGAAATACAGCTTCAAGATATTAAAGAATAAATTTGTAATAATAGACATACACTTTTAAATTAATTCAGTCAGCAATAAAAAATTATATTTAAAATATAGGCAAGTTTAATTGTATTATCATATATGGAATTAAAACTTAAGAATCCTGGGTGTTGTGGCAGGCGCCTGTGGTCT
>NW_003852406.1:4353146-4355843 GCF_000181295.1 Otolemur garnettii | reverse complement strand
TGCTCAACAGTTTCATGAGCACAGACAGGAACAGGGCACAAGATAGACAGGAAAACAGCAATCATGTGCATGTTAGTAGCGATTCCAAGAACTAACAATTTCGAAGTAGAAATGAGGGTAAAAAATGTTTTGAGATATGCAGCAACTGTCATGTCATATGAAAATGTCTGTTGGAAACAAAGTCATATGTACTACTAATACTGGTTTGTTTGTTGAAGTGTTTCTTTCAATTAGCAGTTATGCAAATAGAGAAGTAATTTTTTCCCCAGTCAAATTCAAGGTACTTATGGTCTTAGTTTTCTTGGTTTTTCTAGAAACAGATCCTGAGACAAGGATTCAGTTGTTAATAATTAATATGTGGAATGATCACACAAAATACATTGGATTTGAGGTAGAGAAGTAAAGCCACTTAATATAAGGTATACTTGCATGGTAATGGACCCTTTATTAACATAACACATTAACTACTGTGTGAGTTGTATTAACTTACATTCGTTTTGAGCCCAGAGCCTCATAAAGCATATATGATACATGTCTCTTGACCTGTTTTGACCTAGTAAAATACTATAGCCCAAGAACAAATTTTTTAGTATGGCAGTCAGTGTGTTAAGTGTATCAGCTAACAAGTTTACATCTCTGGGTGTTCTGAGAGCCAATTTTCCTTGTGCGAGTCTTGTTCTTCACACAAATCAGTCATTTCTGGAGGGTAGGTGTGGGTCAGGCATCAGTTCTTAGCCCTCAGATCCAACTCCTAGAAAACTTCAGGTAAAGTGATATAGATGCTTTCAGTTGAAATTGGCACACCAGAATGCTGAGGCATCATGGGATACAGATGAGGTATCAAAAATATCAAAAGTAACTTTATTAAAAAAATTTTTTTAAGAAAGTCTTGCCCTGTGTAGAGTGCCAGGCTATCATAGCTCAACAGCAACCTCAAACTCTTGGGCTCAAGCAATCCTCTTGTCTCAGCCTCCCAAATGCCAGGGACTATAGGCATCTACCACAATGCTGAGCTAGTTTTTCTATTTTTAGCAGAGATGGGATCTTACTTTGCTCAGGCTGATCTTGAACTGTTTTTCTTTTTTTTTGAGACAGAGTCTTACTATGTTGCCCTCAGTAGGGTGCTCACAGTAACCTCAAACTCTTGGGCCTAAGTGATTCTCTTGCCTTGGCCTCCCAAGTAGCTAGGATTATAGCTACCTGCCATAGGCCTGGCTATTTTTTTTTGTTGTTATTATTGCAGTTGTCATTGTTTAGCAGGCTCTGGCTGGGTTTGAACCTGCCAGCCTTGGTGTATGTGGCTGGTGCCTTAACCATTGAGCTATGGGCACCAAGCCTGATCTTGAACTTTTGAGCTCAGGCAGTCCACCTGCCTTGGCCCCCCAGAGTGTTGAGGATTACAGGTGTGAGTCACCACACCTTGCCAAAAGTAACTTTTATATCATGGATTCTATCCATAGAGGGTCGAGGATCTAAGGTCAAGAACTCCTAGTCTAGAATCCAGACAGTTATGTTTTGTCTTTCACTGTTTTTTTCTTTTTTGGAGACAGAGTCTCACTGTGTTGCCCTCAGTAGAGTGCCATGGCATCACAGCTTACAGCAGCCTCAAAGTCCTGGGCTCAAGTGATTCTTTTGCTTCAGCCTCCCAAGTCTCTGGGACTATAGGCATCTGCCATAACACCTGGCTATTTTTAGAGACAGTCTTGCTCTGGCTCAGGCTGGTCTTGAACATCTGAACTCAAGAAATCCACCTGCCTTTGCGTCTCAGAATGCTGAGATTACAGAAACGTGCCACCACACCCAGCCCTGTCTTTCATTTTTAGTTCTAAAATCTGTTGTGAAATGATTTTTAGGTATAGTTTGAAGAAGTGGTCAAGTTTCATTTTTTCCTTATTGTTAAGTTGTGCCCAATTTATTGAAAAATCTCTCCTTTCTGCATTGCTCTGTATTATTACCTTTATCATAAAATCGAATGTACGTATTTCTATGGTTCTGTTTCTGGGCTCTTTTTATTGGTCTTTCCTTGTACCAATATCTTAATTGCTATAACTTTTAAATTAAGTCTTGATTTCTTGTAAAGCAAATCCTCCCATCTGGGTTTTTCTTCTTTAAGATTATCTTTCCTGTTCTTGACCCTTTGCATGTACATATGAATTTTAGCATAAGCTTGATAAATTTCACAAACAAATAGAAAATTTATTATAATTTTGATTGGTATTGCATTGATTCTAAGTCTGGTTAGAGAGAATTGACATCATTACAATAGAACCTCTGTGAGTTGGCCACCCACAGGATTGTAACAAATTGGTCAGTGTATGAAGGTGATCAACATAAGAAACGAGGTGCTAGTACATGTGGTGCATGTCTGGTTTATGAAAATTAGGTCGACTTAAGGAAGTGGTCAGTGTAGGGAGGTGGTCAACTGTAGAGGTTCTACTATATTTATTTTTCCCTCCTATGAACATGGTATAGCCCTGTTGGATCCTATTAGATCCTTTATTTTTCTCAGTAATACTATGTTTTTCCATGTAGAAAACATCTTTTTAAAGATTCCTTCCTGGGTATTTGATATTTTTATGCTGTTACAAATGGCATCATTGTGTAAATTTTATAATTGCTATTGGTATATATAAATGTGATTAATTTTTTATATTGGCTTTATACGCAGCACCCTGAGTTCATTAATTCTAATAATTC
>NW_003852406.1:4349802-4352749 GCF_000181295.1 Otolemur garnettii | reverse complement strand
AAAAAAAAAAAAAAATTGAAATACATGGACTGATTTTGAAGTGTTAAACCTTCAGTTCCTGGAATAATATCAACTTGATTATAATGTATTATTCTTGCTGGATTTGGTTTGCTAATGTTAAAAGATTTATGAGATCTATGTGTTAGAGTGAGACTTAACTAGTACCTTTTCCTTTTTTGTAAGGCTCTTGACAGATTTTGATGTTGCTGTTATATTGCCTTGTAAAATGGCCTGGAAAGTTCCCTTTGACTTATTCTGTGAGAGAGTTTATATAAGACTGAATTTTTTTGTTAGTTTGTTTTTTTCCTTGCTTTCTTTTTGAGACAGAGTCTCACTTTGTTCCAGGCTAGTGTACCATGGTGTCAGCCTACGTCACAGCAACCTCATACTCCTGGGTTCAAGTGATCCTTCTGCCTTAACTGGAACTACAGGGACTCACCACACACTTGGCTAATTATTTACATTTTTAATATAAGAGTAGGGTCTTGCTCTTGTTTAGACTGATCTGGAGCTCCTGAGCTCAAATGATCCTGTTGGCCTCCCGGAGTACTAGGATTACAGGCTTGAGCCCACTGCACCTGGCCTAGATCGATGTATTTTGAGACAGAGTCTTACTTTGTTGCTTTTGGTAGAGTTGTGGCATCACAGCTCACAAAAATCTTAAACTCTTGGGCTCAAGTGATCCTCTTGCCTCAGTTTTTCCTTTTTAGTAGTCTCATTTTTGCTCAGGCTGATCTCGAACTCAGGAGCTCAAGTGATCCACCCGTCTCGGCTTCCCAGAATGCTAGGATTACAGGTGTGAGCCCCTTGCCTAGCCTAGATTGATGTACTTTTATTCTTTAGTATTTTATGGGGAAGGTATCTGGAAGGATTTTTTTTGGTGGGATTCAGTTTTTTACATAGTTATAGGGCTATTCAGATTTTCTGTTTCTTTTTTTTATGCCAGTTTTGGTAAATTGTATTTATCTAGAATTTGTTAATTTTATTTAAAATTTTCAAATTTATTACTTTAAAGTGCATAGAACATCTTATCTTTTAATACTTATAATATATGTGTAATGATTTCTTATTTATTTTTTATATTACTTAAGCTTTTTCTCTTTTTTGATTTATCTTACTAAAGGTTTATCAAAGAACTGTGTTTTGGTTTTGTAGAACCTCTGTGTGTTGTAAGTTTGTTTTCTGTCTTACTGATTTATTTGATTGTTCTTTCCTTCCTTCTACTTATTTTTCCCCCAAACTCTTTTAGATACATGTTCATCTTTTTTTATTTAGCTTTGGTAGTAGCCCACAAAATTCTTTTAATTCCACAAGTTTGATATATATTGTTTTCATTATTACTAAAAACTTTTCTAATTGTTATTGTTGTTCATTATTAGATCCATGGTTTAGAGAACGGGTTAGAGTTTGGTTCAGTTAATATTGAGATGAGAGGTAGATGGTACAGGAGTTCTTTATTGGTGGTAAAACTTATAGTATATAGTTAGAATAATAACTACTAATACTGTTACAAGAACCATCACCAATTACTGAGAGTTATGTATTGTACTGTGGCTTCACAAAGCTTGATGGGACAGGCAGTATTCTTTCTGTTCTATGGAAGAGAAAGCTGCAACTCAAGGACTTCCCCAGAATAGAGAGCTGGTAAAAAGATAGAGCTTTAACGTATATATGTGGATATCAAAGTGTCACGATCGGTGCTTTTGTATTTGACTGAGAAAATATTTATGGAGGTGTATTTGTGGGGGTTCTTTGAAACCTGGGTTGCTGTATTCTTCCAGAAAAGGAATTGTAGCTTCTATCAAGTATTCTCAATTCAAAGTAAGTTCTCAGCTTGAAAGTTGTTAAGCCGCACACACAGTGTGAGTTTGGTTGTCATGTGTCCTGTTTTTTTATATAAATTCTAGGAGGAGGCTGTTTCATTTAGTCCAGGTACAGACTGATATTTTTCCTTGCCATCTCCCTTTTTGGAGAAAGGGATTTTTTTTTTTTTTTTTGAAATAATTGATCTCACCCTTCCCTTTAGGGATACTGTTGAGGGGTTTTCTTAGCCAATTTGACTTTTTACTTTGCAGGGACTCTATGCTTTGTTCTATATAATACTTAAAATAGTGGCTCTGTGCCACTGGGTATTGACAGATTCTCTTATGATAGTCTAATTACTTGCTTTAGCATTTGTTTACTATGATTCTTGTCTGAGAAAATAGATGCAGTCAGAAGAGAACTTTGATAAGCTCCCCCCTCCTACATGTGTCTGCTCATCTGCCTACATTGAGGCCTATAGATTCTGCCTTCTCTTGTGTTGCTGTGGATGAACTATCTGTGCTTTTACATAGGGCCAGTTCCTTCCTTTATCTTCTTGTTTCATTGCTCATACTTACTCAGGGATATCACTATTGTGACTGCCTCTTCTCTTTTCAAATCAGTTTTCCCTTCTATACTAGGTCATCACATTAGCATGTTTTATTGATTGAATGTGTCCACAACAAATTTGTACTGGAGCCTAGGAGTTTGAGGTTACTGTAAGCTGAACATATGCCATGGCATTGTAGTTGGGGTGACAGAATGAGATTCTGTCTCCAGAAAAAAAAGAGAGAGAGAGACACACACACACACAAAAGTGCTTTTGCTTTTCTTTTGCCATGTGAGACACAGTGTGAAGGTAGCAGTCTGAAAGCCAGGAGGAAGCCCTCACCAGAACTTGACCATATTGGTACTCTGATCTTGGACTGTTAGCCTTGACAACTGTGAGAAAATACATTTCTGCTGTTTAAGCCACTTGGTATTTTGTTATGGCAGAGCGAGCTAATATAGCAGAGCATATCAAATGTGCTTTCAGCCCACTCCTTGTAAAACAAACAGCAATAGCAAAACCCCCTCTTAACCTTTCCTTTTAGGTTCTGCTGTTTTTCCCTGCTTTCCTTATAGCACCTTGAAAGGGTTGCTT
>NW_003852406.1:4344252-4345429 GCF_000181295.1 Otolemur garnettii | reverse complement strand
TGAAGAGATACAAATAGCTGCAGCACCCAATCCCCACTTTTCAGTTCTTTTCTGCTGCAGAACTTCAAAGGTCAATCTCAGAATGTCCCTGAGTGGACAGCCCCAGACACAGGTTCCAATTCAGTTGTCTCAGGCAGTGCAAACCCTGCTCAACAGAGAGGGGTTTAAAGGTCTCCAACAGCACAATTGGAGCCAGGGATCCACACTCCCACCCGTCAGACTCAGTCCACACCGTTGTCCACTTCTCTGCTCACTTGCCTAGCTAGAGCCAGGGGCCATGCCCCCACTCGCTGGTCTCAGTCCACATCCAGCTAGCCTCTGCTTGCCAGACTAGTTGGATTCAAGGGACCATGCCCCATCTTCAGTCTCAGTCCACTGCCTGCAAGCCTCTGTTCACAGGCTGTTAGAGTCAGGGCACCACACCCTGCCCGCAGGTCTCAGTCCTCACCTGGTAAGCCTCTACTCACTAGCCCTGTTGGAGACAGAGGACCACACCCTAGCCCTTCAGGCTTGGTTCATACCCAGAAAGCCATTGCTCGAGGGTTCTGTTGGAATCTGGGGACCATGCTCTTACTCTTAGGTCTCAGTCCACACTTAGCAAGCCTCTTCTTGCAGGCCCAGCAGGGGCTGGGGACCAGCCCTGTCTGCCGAAATCAGTCCACATGGAGCAACTACTCTCCCCCCGTGGGTGCCGTCAGAGCCGGGGGTTCTACATCCTGTCCTGCCAGACATAGTCCAAACTGAGGGTCAACACCACCACTGGCTGGGCATGGTCATAGCCAGGGGACTGCTCCTCCTCCTGCCGAGTATCCCTTTCTTCCCACACCCTCTTTCTTCCCCATTAGTCACAGATTCTAGAATGTTTTGATGGTTGGTGGTCCACAGTATGGCCAGATCTCTTAGGACAAGACCAAACACTGTGTGTTCTGTAGGGGGCAGAACTTCAGACTGCCATGCAAGGGGGAAAGGGTGGACTGGGAGTTTGGACTTGTGGAGGAAAATGTCTGTTCAATTTTATGTCTGGTGGGGTGGTGTCTAGATTCATAAGTGGGACCTCTTTGGAGAAAGAGACCTGGAGTTTACCAGCTCTCTCCAGCAAGGTAGAATGAGAAGTGTTTTATTTCCTACTCATCTGCAGATAGCCTGTGGAAGGCCTCCTGCTTGGGGGAGGGATCTC
>NW_003852406.1:4341981-4343639 GCF_000181295.1 Otolemur garnettii | reverse complement strand
TGATAGAGCATCACCAACAGTCAGTATATTACATTGGGGTTCACTTGTGGTGTGTGCATTCTAATCCATTATTATAGTATTTATACTGCCCTGTAAGTTCTCTTGCTTCTTTTTAACTCTGGCCACCCCTCCTTACTCTGATGGTTTCACCTTATCTTTGCTACTTGTAAATGCTGGAGTACTTGGGGCTTATTTCTTAGACTTTTCTGACCATATTCATTTCCTTGGTTTTATCATTTAGTTTCATGGTTTCAAATGCCATTTAAATACCACTTTTAAATGCTGATGTCTTTTGCCTCTTCCTGACCTCTTCTCCTCTACCCCCCTCAGTCTACTTCCGTATGGCTCTACCTTTAGAATATATCCTCAATCTGCTCACTTCTTTACCACTTCCAGTGTTGTAATCTGGTTATACACCATCATTATTTGTCACTTGTATTATCATATTAAATTTTTAATTGGTCTCCCAATTTTTGCTATCTTCCTTTACAGTCTACTTTGAAACCAATAGCTGGAGTGATCTTTTTAAAAATGTAAGTCAAATCATGTCACTCTTTTGTACAAAACTATCAGTAGGCTTCCCATTTAGCTGAGCATGGTGGCTCATGTTTGTAATCCCAATGATTCAGGAGACCTGAAATGGGAGGATCAGCCAGCAATTTGAGACAGCCTGGGCAACATAGTGAGCCACATTTATTTAATAAAACAAACAAACAAACAAACAAACAACAAAAAAACTATAGTCATCCATGGTCGTGGATACCTGTATTACCAGCTACTCAAGAGGCGGAAGCAAGAGGACCACTTGAGCCCAGGAGTTTGAGGGTAGAGTGAGCTGTGATGGTGCTACTGCACTCCAACCTGGGCAACAGAGATGTCATCTTAAAAAAAAGCCCAACCAAACAAAAACAAGTTTCTCATTTCATTTACCAGATGCCCAAGTCTCTATGATGGCTTACTACATTTACCAGGACCCCCATCACTTTTCAACCTTATCCCCTGTTACTCTTGCCATTGCATACTGTTAGGCCTCATCGTTGGTCCTAAATAGTCTGCACATATTCCCACCTGAGAGTTTTTATGCTCATTGTTCCCTTTATCAGTAAAACTCCTTCTGCCAGAGACCTGCATAGCTTTTTTCCTTTACTTCTTAAATGTCACCTTTTCAATGATATTTCCCTAAAAACTCCTTTTAAAATGCATCTGCTTCCCAGTGTACTCTGTTTCCTTTGCTTGCCTTAATTTTACTCATAACTTTTGTCGCTAGGAGGCTGTATTAGTTTTGTTTCACTGCGTAACAAATTACCACATGCAGAGGTTAAAACCACACATTTATTATCTAAGCTGGGTGCTCTGCTCAGGGACTCTAAAGGTTGTAGTAATGCTGGGGTGCCATGGCTCACACCTGTAATCCTAGCACTTTGGAAGGTTGAGGCAGGTGGATTGCCTGGGCTCAGGAGTTTGAGACCAGCTTGAGCCAGAGTGAGACCTTGTCTCTACTAAAAACAGAAAAACTATCTGGGCATTGTGGTGGGCACCCTTAGTCTCAGCTACTTGAGAGGCTGAGGCAAGAGGATCATTTGACTCCAAGAGTTGGAGGTTGCTGTGAGTTATGATGCCCAGGGTAACAGAGTGAGAGTCTGTCAAAAAAAAAAAAA
>NW_003852406.1:4340262-4341607 GCF_000181295.1 Otolemur garnettii | reverse complement strand
TTAGACTAGATTTTAAAAATAAAATACTGAAATTTCAATAAGCCCATTCAGTCACCTACAAATGAAATATGCTTAGTATTTCTGGATAGAAATGTAGAATAATTTTCTATAATATCTGAGAAGCATGGACTAATAAAGGGAAAACATCAGAATCACAAGAAAAATAGTTGGAAAAATAACAATAGTTATCTTTGATCTCTAAAACCAGGCAGTTACTTTTAAAGCTTTGTATCTTTAAAAACTAGTTCCTTCTTTCTTCTTAAAAAAAATTTTTTTTTTGAGACAGTCTTTTTCTGTTGCCCTGGCTAGAGTGCATTGCCATAAACTAGCTCATTATAACCTCTGAGTTCTGGCATTAAGTTATCCTTCTGACTCAGCCTTCCAGGTAGCTTGAACTATAGGAACGTCCCATGACTCCCAGCTAATATTTTCTATTTTTAGTACAGACAATGTCTCCCTCTTGCTCAGGCTGGTCTAGAACTCTTGAACTCAACTCTTAAAATTTGACTATGAAAAAAATTCCATAGATTTGTTCTTTTTGTTACTTATACAATAGAACCTCCGTAGTTGACCGCCTCCCTCCACCTCCTGAAGTTGACCTTTTTTATAGACCACATATGTACCACATGTACGTATCAGTACAGTAGGCCTAGTTCCTTGTGTTGACCACTTCCATATGTTGGCTAGTTTGTCACAGTCCCTTAAGTAGTCAACTTGCAGAAGTTCTGCTGTACTTCTTAGGATTACCATATACTAACAAAAGATTAGTAAGGTCATTCGTTCCTTTGACATAACAAGTTCAAAGTAGGTGAAGCTGTGGGTGATTGAAGATAGGACCAATTCAGTGTGAACAGATGGCTGCTCTAGAGTCACACTGGGATGCGGCTTTACAGGATTCTCACCTAGTCATTGCTCTGCTGTCACCTTGGATACTGTGCATTTTTCATTTGGAGCTTCTTTTCTTACTACTGTCTTTCAAATATCATTATGGGCTGGTATTGTATGCACTAAAGTTTTCCTTAGAGCATGTACAATTGACCCTTGGATAGTGTAGGGGGTAGGGAGGAAATGTCTGTCAGAGAAGAGAATGGGGTCCAGGATCAAATCCCAGGATCGTCTAACATTAAGAAGGTGGGAAAGGAGACGCCTACAATGAATGCTGAGGAATGGCCACTGAGGCAGAAGGAAAACCAGGAGAATGTGACAGAGAAATCATTTAGTCAGCAAGGGAATAGCCAGTTAATTTTGTCAAATGACCTAAGAACACATGGGAGAAAAGTTTGAACATGCACAGATAGTACAGGCCTGCTATGCATAAGTTAAAGTATAACCTTAAAGAAACTCT
>NW_003852406.1:4335974-4340242 GCF_000181295.1 Otolemur garnettii | reverse complement strand
CAAATCCCAGGATCGTCTAACATTAAGAAGGTGGGAAAGGAGACGCCTACAATGAATGCTGAGGAATGGCCACTGAGGCAGAAGGAAAACCAGGAGAATGTGACAGAGAAATCATTTAGTCAGCAAGGGAATAGCCAGTTAATTTTGTCAAATGACCTAAGAACACATGGGAGAAAAGTTTGAACATGCACAGATAGTACAGGCCTGCTATGCATAAGTTAAAGTATAACCTTAAAGAAACTCTGTGGAATCATAGGATTTTAGTGATCCTGGCGATCATAGAGGAGGCTAGGGTTTTTAAGGATAAAATCCTCTTCTCTGGCTCTCCGCTGCCTTTACTCTTGCTACCATCTTCTTGGTTGTGGACCTTTACAGTAGTCTTCTGAAATTGTGGATGTCCAGCAGCTATCCTCTAATCTAGGGTTTTTCAACCTTTTTTATCTCACGGCACACTTGAGCCTATAGTTAAACTTCCAAGGCACATTTAAATTATGTTAATTTAAAAAAGAGTAAAACAGAGTATACTTACTGTGCTTTGAACTTCTTCTGAAAATAATTTAATTAATGATCTTTAAAACTTTACATGGCACCCCTAAGATCTTCTCACAGCACAGCAGTGTGCCGTGGCACGCATGTTGAAAAATCACTGCTCTCGTCAGTCCTCTCACAGCAGCGAGGCACCTGAACATGCCACTGCTGTTCACAATCCTTTTGTGTCTCCTGTTGCTCATAAGTTGAAGATCACAGTCCTCACTACTGTCTGTGAGGCTCTGCTGTATGCACTGCCACCTTCCATCCTCATTTCCACCTTAATGCCCACCATACTGATGGCCTTTCGGGGCCTTGAGTGTGCCAAACTCTTACTGCTGTCTGGCCTTTTTATGTGCCATTCTCTCTCCTCATCCTTCCCTTTGCCTGGCTGACTTTTATGTATCTCTTAACTCTAGGTTAAATATCACTTCAGTAAGGAAATGTCAGACATGCCAGGCAAGTTCAGGTCTCCCTAATTACTAGTGCCCTCTACTACTTATTTGTAGTGCTTATCACAATTATAATTAAAACAATTAATTTATATTCTTATTTAATGTTGTCTTCTCTTCTGGAGAATAAGTTCTGTGCTAGGAAATTTCTGTCTCTTCCTGTGGCCCCAAACTATATTCCCAGCAGTTCACACAGTGGCTACATTCAATAAACAGTTGTTTGAATGAATCTTGTAACTATTCCATAGTTATATAGGGAGTTAATAGCACATTGTCATAATCCATTTGTATGTTGCAGACTGATTTGGTTTTTTTAAGTCTGAAATGGTCTGAAAGCCATTGAATTTGCTCACAATAAAATTTGGTTCTTTAATAAATCTGTATCTGGACATAATCAAATGTAGTAAAATACCTGATTCTTATGATATTTAATTAGATTAAGAAATGTATTGCCATAAACCAATGGTTCTCAACCTTCCTAATGCCAAGGCCCTTTAATACAGTTCCTGTGAGTCGTGACCCAAAGGTTGGGACCTGCTGATATAAACTAAGGATGCTTACCCTTCTTTAAAAGAGACAAATGGACTGTTTAGAATACTCACAAAAAATACAATTCACTTTCCACATTCTTCCCTTTCTATAGAAGATTTCCTCATACATTCCTTTTATTTCTGATTATCTCACTTTGCCTCAGCTGTATATCAGAGTTGCCTAAACTTTGGGACTGTGTTAGAGTATGGTATTTTTTTTTTTTTCACTGTTACTTGCATTTATTTTATGTTGCATCTATTCCTGTGCCATAAGTTTTTGTTTCTTCAGTTTCTTCTGGGATATCTTTTTCTTCTGTGCTACCTCCTCTTCTGTTTGGAAACAATCTGTTCCTTTTCAGTAAGGATCATCTCGATGTGGCAGGGGAAGCTCACATATGGATTAATGCAACCATCAGCTCTGTAAGTTCAGTGATGTGTCTTGGGTGCTTTGTTCATTTGGATATGCTTAATGACCAGAGAATCTACATCTAAACCCTAAAGTTCAGCATCACTCTGCATTTTTCAGCAAGAACTGCAGCAAGAACTCAGCACTCTTTATGGGCCTCTGACCCTGTGTCCAGCCCCACTGTTTGGCCTGGGCACACCTACCAACTCCCTAATTGTAATGTTGGAATGGTATGCACTGTTTCTTTAAAGTGACATCTTTCAGATACTTGGTGACTTTTGTATATGCATACCCTTGATGGCCTGGGCTGTTTCACGTGTGTTCTTAAAGTGAACACAAAAATTTGAGCCTCTTGACCTGCATGACTTTGTGGTGTTTTCTGGGTCAAGTGAATAGTGAACCATTTTCACAGATCACTTCAGGCCCCTTAGGGGATGAAGAGAGTGGATATATGGTTTTTGACAGAGTCATTTGGTACTTTTAAAAACTGTTAATGACGTATGTAAGATAATGAGTATTCACTGTCTGAACATCTTTTAGATATTTAAACTTTCATCTCTCGTGAATGTGAAAGATGCCTTTAGAAATAGAAATAAGTAGACTTTACGTCCTTCATGTTCACATGGATGGAGCTGGAGAATGTTCTTCTGAGCAAAGTATCACAAGAATGGAGGAAAAAGTATCCAATGTACACACCCCTATTATGAAACTAATTTATACCTTTTATATGAAAGCTATAACCTAATAACAACCTAAGGATACGGGGAGGAGGGAGGGAGGGGGATTCAAGGGTTCACTTCTGTGGTTCATCTTACAAGGGTACAAGTGAATCTTTCTATGAGTAGAATATGAACGTTTTAACACAATAAGAAAATTACGTGAAGGCTATGTTATCCAGTTTGATGGAAGTGTTTCGGATTGTTTGTGAAAACCCCACACTGTACCCCAGAAGTGCATTAATGTACACAGTTACTATTCAATAAAAAAAAAAAAAGAAAAAAAAAGAAATAGAAATAAGTAATATGACTAAAAGCACTTCCTCTGAAATAGGGCAATTAGATTTTGAGCTTCTCAAACGTGGTTCCCCTCTGTTGGTTTGTTTTGTTTTGTTTTGTTTTGAGACAGCGTCTTGCTCTTTTGCCCTGGGTAGAGTGCTATGGTATCATGATAGCTCATTGCAATCTTAAACTCCTGGGCTCAAGTGATCATTCTGCCTCAGCCTTCCAGGTAGCTGAGCCTATAGGCATGTACCACCATGGCTGGTTAGTTTTTCTGATTTTAGTAGTAATAGGGTCTTGTTCTTGGTCAGGATGTTCTTGAACTCCTGAGCTCAAAGGATCCTCCTACCTCGGTTTCCCAAAGAGATAGGATTACAGAGGTGAGCCACTGTGCCTGGCCTCCCCTCTGTTTGTATGCTCCAAAATGCCCTAATACCATCTTTCTTTGAATTTTTGTTGCACACAGCTTTTTAGCAATTGATTATGGAGTATTTTTTTTTATTGTATTAATTATGTCTCCTACCTTTCTTATGCTCAGTTCTCCTAAGTAATTCATAGTTCCATAATTTTTCATAATTCCTATGGAAAGAGTGCTTTGCTGGTAAGGATCTTATGGATGTTAAGCAAATGTGTCTTATATTTAAAAAGCTTATTTTTTCAGGTTTTAGAGAAGAAACCACATATAATTAAGATTTTCTTGATAAAAAGAAACTGACTTTGGAATGCTGGGCAGTTTTTTGTTTTTACTTTTTTTGGTGCAATCTGTTCTGCTTCTGTTAATAAAGCCAAGTTTGTCTAACTTGATAAAAACAGATGGTTACTGTGTGGGTCTCCCACTAGAAGGCATTTTCCACTGCCTCTGCTAAACATGACAGGAGTTCATGTGGGAGTCAAATCTGGTTACTTCCAGGATTTTTAACATTATAGTTCATTGAGCATTTTTGGTGGTAAAATTTGTTTCTTATAAATGTGATAAATTGAACTTTTCTTGGACTTAAAATTTTTATCTGAGCTTAAAGTAAAATCTATCTTATAAAAGAAGCTTTTCTCATAAGACATATCTAATTAAACCTTTAGCTCAAGAATTGGCTTTCTGTGGTTTGGTTGCTAAGAGATGTTTATTGGGATTCTATTTGTTAATATATATAAAATTTATATCAGAACACCTGTTTTTATACCAATTGGTTATTTTGTAAAATTTGCAAATGAGTTAAGCTACTCTGTTTTCTTCAAAAAACAGGAATTTTTTTTTTTTTTGGAGACGGAGCCTCAAGCTATCCCCCTGGGTAGAGTGCCATGGCATCACGCTCACAGCAATCTCCAACTCCTGGGCTCAAGCGAGTCTCCTGCCTCA
>NW_003852406.1:4283075-4335954 GCF_000181295.1 Otolemur garnettii | reverse complement strand
AGTAGCTGGGACTACAGGCGCCCGCCACAATGCCCGGCCATTTTTTGGTTGCAGCCATCATTGTTATTTGGTGGGCCCGGGCTGGGGATTCGAACCCTCCACCTTAGGTGTATGTGGCTGGCGCCTTAGCCGCTTGAGCCACAGGCGCCGAGCCAAAAAACAGGAATTTTTTATTAGTTCAATTGCACATTGTGGTGAATATAGTTAATAAGAATATAGTACATTTCAAAATTGCTAAGGGAGTAAATTTCAAGTGTTCCCACCACAAAAAATGTTGTTTGAGGGGGATGGATATATTAACTAGCTTGATCTAGTTAGTCTGTATTGTATTCATAAATTTAACACCACCTTGTACCTCAGATTATACAATTATGAATTGTCAATTTACACTAAAAAATCATACATTTTCTTCAAAGGAGGATTAAACTTTTGAGTGAAAAATTGGGCTTTCCGAGGGCCAGCACGAGAATATTTCTTGAAGATGGTGATTTTGGCAGGAAACATAGCAGAAGGCTCCGAGTGTTCCCAGAAGCTTTTCCTCCTCTTGAGAGTGCTTCTCTTTTTCTAGATTCAGTGCTTTGGTTATTTAAGGATTGATTTAACTACCTTTTTTCCCTTAAAAAATGGAAATATCTTTACTCTCTTTAATGTAATTTGGATTTAGCATTAAAAATGCAGAGTAAATTAAATTACCCTGATCAGAGCCTCAATAAAAAGGTCATTGTTTTCTATTAAATGTACATCCTTTCCGAGTTTCTTTTTTGGAGACAGTCTCGCTTGTTACCCTAGGTTAGAGTGCCCTGGTGTCAGCCTAGCTCACAGCAACCTCAAACTCTTGGGCTCCAGTGATTTTCCTACCTTAGCCTTCCAAGTACCTGGGGCTAATTTTTCTATTTTTAGTAGAGACAGGGTCTTACTCGTGCTCAGGCTAGTCTAGAACTCCTGAGCTCAAGCGGTCCTCCTGTCTCACTCTTCCTGAGTGTTAAGATTACAGGCATGAGCCACTGTGCCTGGCGCAGAATTTCTGATGCCTTTGTAAACCGGACAGAAATGTGTGCATTCACATGTGCTTACATGCTCATATGAGATCATGTTCTTAACTTGATTTCTTTACAGAAAAAGTTTGCTGATTCCCAATTTCAAGCAAGAAGCAATTCATATTTAAGAAGGGTTCCACCATTATAGACCACTTCAGAAAGGAAAGGATGGTAACAGTGACTGATACAAATAACATGGATCTTTCTAAATTATCTTATCCAAGGGGCCAGCATTAGAATCTTTTCTCTACAATGACATATGTATTAGGAAATTTGGCATCAATCTACATTTGAAAAATACCATTATACAAGATTGATAATAAGCACACTGTCCGTTTTTTCAAGAATAGTATTCTTTGGAGTCATAAACTTCATTTTAGTTTTGATTTTATAGTATGAATAGGTCTCACGTTAGTTTTTTAGATAGTTTAATTTATGAATTAAACTAGAATTATATATGTACAAATTAATTTTATATTGACCTATATATTTTGCAGGATGATTGTCTTTTAAAAGTATGGTATCCAATGAATGGTTGGAAGTCTTCAATTATACCTCAGGATCATCATGAAGTGAAAAGGAGACAGGCTTCTACTCAATTTTCCTTCGTTTACTTGGCACATCCCAGAGCTGTGACAGGTTTTTCATGGCGTAAAACTAGCAAGTATATGCCCAGGTAAAATAAATGTATCGTATAGCTTTTCATTTTTATGCTTATCTGTTTTTTGTTTTGTTTTGTTTTTTTTTGAGACAGAGCCTCAAGCTGTCCCCCTGGGTAGAGTGCTGTGGCCTCACAGCTCACAGCAACCTCCAACTCCTGGGCTCAAGCGAGTCTCCTGCCTCAGCCTCCCAAGTAGCTGGGACCACAGACGCCCACCACAGCACCCAGCTATTTTTGGTTGCAGCCATCATTGTTGTTTGGCAGGCCCGGGCTGGGGATTCGAACCTGCCACCTTAGGTGTATGTGGCTGGCGCCTTAGCTACTTGAGCCACAGGCGCTGAGCCTGCTTATCTGTTTATAAGAATAATGAAAATAAAGTCCTTTTATTATACTGCCATGGTGATGATTAATGTAGGTTCTGGAGTCAAGCTGCCTGAATTCAAATCCTACTGTTGTCACTGGGTTCATGAGCTGTTGACTAAAGTAATCTCTCTATGCCTCCCGTTTCTCTCATAGAGTGAGGGTAGTAAAAGTACCTACCTCAGAGAATTGTCGGGAGACTGAAATGTGTTCATGTGTATGAAGTGCTTAATATAGGCCTTTGCATATACTGTGTGCCAGGGAATGGTATTGTTAGTAGTAACTGCAGTACTAGAAGATGTTAGCAAGAAAATGTCTACAAATTAATAGGAAATCACACATGGAGGGTAATTAAAGCAGAGTAGGAAACTATCAATAATATACATGATGTTAAAGCATATAATATATAATAGCCAAATTGTGCTATTTTTTTTAAATCTTGGGGCTGCCAAAAGAAGTTTCTCAAAGACTTCTGTTATAAAGTTTTGCCTCACTGTTTTGACATCTCTTAAAGACATTTGGAAGATTAAACAAACTGCAAAATAACTCATATAAATTATTCCTCTGTTATAGATAGGTCTAAAAAAGTTGCTGGTTACTCAGAAGCTTGCTTAGAAATCTATTCCTGCTTCAGGGAGGATTATTTCACCTACTAAGTATAGCTAAGAACCATATACACCTGATAGGAAATAGAGCACCTGTTACAGAGATACTTAGTAAATGATAACTCAGTAAAGTAAAAGAAAATTTATTTATTTTTGAATCTAAATAAAAGATTTATTCAGCTTAAGTTATTTGCATTTGTTGATAACATTTCTAAAATACTGTACTTTTGACTCAGATTCTATGTAAGCATTTTTTAAGGGAGAATGATGTTTTTGTTCTTTTATAGCAAACAGGTAAGTCACTGCTTGATGCAATGTCATTTTTACTTAATAGAGATTGATTTATAGTTTGAAATAATAATATCTTTACAGTTTTATAGTGAAGACACTCATTTACCTATTTGTAATTGTTTAGATAATATCAAATGATGGAACTGGGCTCAGAGCCTGTAGCTGTAGGGTACTGGCTGCATACACCGAAGCTGGCAGGTTGGAGCCTGGCCTGGGCCTGCTAAACAACAGTGACAACTACAGCCAAAAAATAGCTGAGAGTTGTGGCGGGCCCATGCAGTCCCAGGTGCTTAGGAGGCTGAGGCAAGAGAATTGCTTAAGTCTAAGAGTTTGAGGTTGCTGTGA
This sequence comes from Otolemur garnettii, assembly GCF_000181295.1. Lineage (NCBI taxonomy): Eukaryota > Metazoa > Chordata > Mammalia > Primates > Galagidae > Otolemur > Otolemur garnettii. Next base: position 4,332,655 of record NW_003852406.1, on the reverse strand, counting down.
GCTGAGACGCCACGGCACTCTACTGAGGGTGACATAGTGAGACTCTGTCTCAAAAAAAAGAGGGAACTATTACCATAAGCCAGATAGTTTAATTACATTTAGTGATCTTTTATTATGATCCTTCTGTAATTCACAACTATTAAGTTTTCTTTTAGGAGGTACTAATATGCTTCCAGAGCCTCATTTTCAAGCAGCACAAATACAGGGTGGAGTTCATGTGCAATATACTATGTTCATGTGCAATAACCATTTTTAAACTGCACACGAACTTTATGTCTGCCCTGTATAATCAAGCATTAACTTCTATTTCCTTTTTTCAAAGCCATTTCCTGGTTTTATGATAGTCACAGTGATACTATGTCTGATTTCAAGCTCCTTGATTAATTACTTTTTTCATACGGTATTGTACCCTGATGTCATCTTTATATATGAGTAACCCAAGTATTAATTGCCTTTAATTAATGGATGACATTGATAGTCCCAGCACCTCTATTTCTTTTTGTTTTCAGGGGTTCTGTCTGTAATGTGTTATTAACTTCATGCCATGATGGTGTGTGCCGGCTCTGGGCAGAAACCTTATTACCAGAAGACTGTCTTTTGGGTGAGCAGATTTGCGAGACTACCACTTCCACCACTTCCAGCGTTGCCAGCAACCTTCTTCATGCTGGAAGACATAAAGATAAAATACAGCATGCTCTTGAGGTACTAGTTGTTTAAGTTGGTAAATGAGTTTTGAAGATATGTGAGTCTGGTGGAAATTTATAAGCTAAAATGTAGATCATGCATATTATATGTAATGATGAAATTAATAGCGATAAATTCTCATTTGTGCTTATAAGACTACAAATTTTACATCACTAAGAAGCTAAATACATATAGCAATGATCTCAGACATGTAGTGTGGGTAAATAATATAATTTTGATTCCTTTGTTTTGGTGTCAAATGTGAAAATCTGTAGGAGTAATTAGCTTTCATTAGTAAAGCATGTAAAGATACTTAAAATTAATTGTAATTAAAAATATTTTGCCTTTTTCCATGGGGACTAAATTTTACTTTTATTGTTCTAATTAAAAATGACTTGTTTTTTAAAATAAAGATAATTAAGATATTAGACACAAATGAGTTAATGTAATTGTTATGCATGGTTGACTATTTTGACAGTGAAATAATTTTTATTTTCATTGTATTTTATTTTTTTGAAGTATTTTCCCCTTATTCTTCAAATGTTTTTTATATTTTTACTGTGAATAAATCTGTCTATATTCAGTTCCATACAGTCCTTCTCTCCTCTCTTCCTTCCCTCCCTCTCTCCCTCCCTTACTTTATTTTTATCACCCTTTTGGTCAGCACTTGGAACTTCTAGAAATGGCACTTTTGATCTCAGTTTTCTCAGCTGGGTTTCATTAAATACCCCTTGGACATATTTTATTCCTTGAATTGTGAGGACTTTTCCATAGAAGGGTATGAAAAGTTCTTGTTTTGTTAATGTTATTTTAATGATAAAAGGGAAACATAGCTTTCTAAAGGATGAGGAAGAAATAAATTAATTTTTTTTTCATTTTGCATATGTATATACCTCGATAGGGACTAAAGTCCATGTCAAAATCCTGCCTGTGCGAGAGGGAAAACATTGGCTTTGCTTGTGCTTTTCTGTAGCATGTTTTAATATATGGGGAGCCAGAAGTTCTTTACCCTTTTCCACAAAATTAAGCAAGCTTTTTTAGCGGAAAGCATTGTGAGCACATGTGTGATTGAAATGTTGAGGTGAGAGAAATTTCAGAAAAGACCCTTTGTTCCCATTTTCTAGTTGGCAGATAGTATTCCAGTATTGCTTTGTAGTTAGTTTTTCTGAACAGCTTTAACAACAATAAAAACTTTGTGGTCTCCCCCCGCCCCCGTCTTACTTATGTGGGAAAGGCAATTTTGCTCATGTAATTGCTTTGTATGGATGAATATTTTGAAAGTGAAATAATTTTATATTTTTTATTTTATGAAAAAAATGTTTTCCTAAACACTAGACCACCAGGGTATTTTTCTAACTATTAAATACAATATGAGATAAAAGTGCTTTGTAAGAAACTAGATTATTTATAATATATAGTATAAGCTATTATGTCCAGTATGATTAGGGAATAAAATGAGATAGACTATTATTCAAACTTACCAGAAACTTATTATAATAAACCTAGGTTACTGTTTTCTTGCAACTATTATTATATGAGAAATATATACTTATTCTAAAATTAGATTAAGAAAAGATTGAAAAAAAATATGGAATTTATATCCAGCTATTCCAGTTAAGTGTGTATGTGTATTTTTCTTTATTTATATACTTGAGATTGTATTATGCAGTAATGTTTTATAACTTGTTTTTTATACTTAATGTTATAATCAATAATAAGAATTATTGGTTGTACTTTTACATTGTATATTTACATTAACAGTTTATGATTGATAGCTAAAGTGGCTTTGCTATTTTACCAAGTGGAGATACTATATGGATTTGATAGTTAAGGATGTGGTCCTTAAAAGTTTTATATATAGGCTTGGGACCTGTGGCTCAAGTGGCTAAGGCGCCAGCCACATACACCTAAGGTGGCAGGTTCAAATCCAGCCCGGCCCGCCAAACAACAATGACAGCTGCAACCAAAAAAATAGCCAGGTGTTGTGGAGGGCGCCTGTGGTCCCAGCTACTTGGGAGGCTGAGGCAGGAGACTCGCTTGAGCCCAGGAGTTGGAGGTTGCTGTGAGCTGTGATGCCATGACACTCTACCCAGGGGGACAGCTTGAGGCTCTGTCTCAGGAAAAAAAAAAAAAGTTTTATATAAAGTAGGCCTACACTGATGCTGTCTGTGATTGGACACTATTTATATATATATATTTTAATATTCAAAACATAAATGAAATTAAAGGCAGAAATCAGAACAGTTACTGTTATCTTTTGTTTTGATATTGAAATTTAGTGGAACAAAGTGCTTAATTTTTAACTAGATGTTTACAGTCATTTGTGTATACTTATGGAACATTTGCTGCCTTCAAATTATATATATGAGCCTTTGGAGGTTAAGGGCTTTTAGACATCTTTGTATCCTCCCTTGTACCTGATATGTTTGCAACTATTTGTTAAATTGAATTTCTAACTGCTATCTGAAATAAAACAAAAATATAAGTAAACTGTAATCAGTGATTTGACATATTTATGATGTCTTTTAATAATGTTATTAATAATGTTAAATGTCTAAAAGACAGGCCTAATTGTCTGGCTTATGAACATTTTGGCTTTTTAACATCCTTTCCTATAAAACTCATAACTGCTAGGTGTATATAATTGCATTAGTATGTATTCTTGAATTATAACTTTTTTTTTTTAATGATAGCAGTTTTATTTCCATGTCACCAGATACTTTAAATAGAAAAACACAGAAGTCCAATACTGTTTACATTATTTCAACTAATTCATAGAATCAAAGTAAAGTTCATTCTATCAAAGATGAAACACCTGACATATAACTTTTTTTCTAAGAGAAAATAACTAGCCAGTACCAGATCAGTCTTGCTAATCTAATTTAAAATAATGGTAAAGGTCCAATATCTAGTGAAAATAATTTGATAGACAGTTTGGATGCAGAGGTCTCCAATGTCTGTCTTTACCTTATTGTCAAAGAAATAAGCAATTTTTTAACAGGGCGACCAGAGAAAAGGAACATACCATTGAATGAAACTATTTTCCATATGGAAAAGGGTGAAGGCTGTAGAAATCAAAAGGAAAGACTAGATGTGTAGAGAAAGACTTTAATGGAGAAATAATTTATAACATATTACACTTTATTTAATTGAATGTGGGGAGCAAAGGAAAATAGTAGGGTATTATGAAGTTTAGGCATGATTACAGTATAAGGAATTCTGGTGAGGTGGGGTTATGATGTGGTGAAAAGATCATGCTAAGAGTGACATGGCTCCATGTCCAGAATAGTCCACGTGTTCAGCTTTGTTAGTGAAGAATTTTTATTACATAGATATATCTCAATTTAAATAAATCCCATAGGTCAACACTTTAAGGAGGCATTTCCCTTTTACTCTTTTCTGTGTTTTTGCCTTGTTTTGTTATTCTTTATTTTTGTACCATGTTTTCTTCTTTATAATAGAGATCATATACAGAAGGTGCCAAAAATGTATATGTATTTTAAGAAAGGAAAAAATTGTTAAAATTGTCATACTCAATATATACTGATAACGTTTGTTATCTTCTATCACTTATAATTGCAGAAGTCAAATGTGACTTTTGAGTATTATAATTTAATACAATTTTTTCTTTTCTTAAAATTTGCACACATGCTTTTGGCACCCTCTGTATTTAATTGTTTAGCTGACTGATTAGTACTAAGTGAGAATTTTGGGAGCCAGCATTCTTCTTCCTATTAGAAAGATTCAGGAATTTTTGTTGTTGTTACTGTTGTGACTAGTAGATCCCATCTCATTACTGTGATGTCCTGGAAAAAATTATCTCTGGGGTTCCTACTATTAATAGGGTTTTTATTCATGTTTTGAAAATATCATGAATAAGTATTTTTGAACACCTTCTTTTCACCTTGAATTATAAAATTTACAAGAACTATAGAGAATATATTCAGAATTGTACTGTGATTAAGAAAGTTTTCCTTAATCAGGGTTTATAAGGAAGAAAATCTTAAAATTCTTAATAATCAAGAGTAATTTGGTTGGCATTTATTCGACCTTCCAGAGTGGGATTCAGCAATTATTTTTCTATTTTAGACAATACACCGTTTGAAAAATTTAAGGAAAGGACAAAGGAGATCTTCTATACTTGTAACTCACACTGAATTAATGCCTGACCAGATGGCAACGCATGAAGTTCAAAGACACATTTCCCACCAAGCAAATGCACTGTGTCATTTTCACATTGCAGCAAGTATTAACCCCGCCACAGGTAAAGGATAGTAAAGTATTATTTCTCATAAATACGTAAGCAAATCAGGTAAGCAAATAGAAAAGTGGGGCTACTTTTCTAACCTGTTCTTTATGTTATTATTTCATGTTGCCTTTTAAAATATGTCTGAATTGAAATAGTAATATAAGGTACCATTTCTTAAATCAGGACTATTGGATTCTAGAGGATAACTTTTGGAAGTATTATAGAGCATCTTTGTCTAGAACAGTGTTTTTCAACCTTTTTAATCTCATGACACAGTTAAACCTGTAGTTAAACTTATGCGGCACACTTAAATTATATTGATTAAAAAAATTAAAAATAAAAATATACTTACTGTGCTTTGAGATTCTTTTGAAAATAATCTAATCTTTAAAAATTTTCGTGGCATACTTAAGATCCTCTTGTGCACAAGAATGTGCCATGGCATACCGGTTGAAAAATCACTGGTTTAGAATATAACAAGGGTTTCCAGCAAATTAGAGTTTTAGTTGAACCTGGTATCACAAATGGTGGCGGTCTGGTTAATTAATGTAATTTCCCTCCCTTAATATTTTAACTTTTATTCCTTATTCTTGGCTCTTTCTAACTCTGTCTAAATATATTTTACAAGTTTCATTTATATCTCAGCATCTTGTTTTCTATCCCTGTAGACTTTCTTGTTTTATACAAGGGAAGATTTTTTTCTTCTAACCTTGATATTTTTGCCCCTTCCCCACTCTGTGGCGGAGCAGTATTTTGAGGCAGTTTGTATTCTGACAAAAGCATATTTGAGAGTTTCTGTTTAAGGGTGTTATGTTTTCTTTCAGCATGAAAACATATGAGAAAGGCTATAAATTTCATATTATATTGCTCATGGGAGTATTTGGATATATAGTTACAGTCATGTTATTGAAATGGAAATCTGTTGCTTCAGAGTGAAGAAGGTCTTATTTTTAAATGTTTGTTGATGTAAAGATGGTGTTCAGTAAATAGAATCCAGAAATGTGATATTTAGCGGTGTCTGTATAGATACACTGTGTCCTATACAGTAGCCACTAGCCTCATGTAGCTATTTGAGCACTTGAAATGTGGCTAATCTGAAACGAGACCTGCTATAAAATATACACTGGATTTCTCAAGGCAATATAAAAAATGTAAAATATTTCATTAAAAATTTTGTTTCATATTGATTTCTTGCTGTAATGATAATATATTACATATACTGGGTCAAATATGATGTAATTAATTTTATCTGTTTCTTTTCATATTTTATAATGTGGCTACAAACATACTTAAAATTACCCATGTGGCCTGCATTATGCTGTATTTCTGTTGGACAGTGCTGTGCTGGCTGATTAAACGTTAACTTTGCTTATATTCTCTTTTCTGATCTAGCATCTTAATTGTATTCTAAGAATTTCTTTATGACATGAACTTGCTTTCAAGACATTTGTGGTTTAGACATTTATATATATTTTTTCCTTTTTCAAAGAACCTTTTCTTGAAAGATCTAACTCAGAATGAAATGTAGTTAGTGATAGTCTGCAGTAAATTCAGTATATATTAGGAAGCTTGGTCTTTTAACTGTATGCACTATTCTAATCAGATGGAATAGGATTCTAGAACAGTTAGCTGTGAGTAAGCATTCTGTTATGTCAGTTGAACCTAAGTACTGGGTATATTCTTTGTAGTCATTGGGCCTTGTTTTCCCCAGTACCTTTAGTCTTCACCTTTTAACCAACTTTATTTATAGTTAGCCTAACTTACCTACATACTATTTAGTAAATTATTTTGTTAAAAATGTTTAACATTATGCACTTACTATATAAATATAGCATATAAATATAGCATTTAGGGTGACCAAATAGATTGCCAAATGCAAATAATTTTATATTGTTAAGATTATTCCTCTTCACTTTTTGGGGGGGGGGTGGATTTTTGAATCTTCAGTGAAGCTGAAAGAATAGTATGATGAAAACTCACTTAACCCTGGGTCACCATGTTAGGGTCTTACACATATATGCTTTTGTTTCCCCACCCTGCTTGTGTGTGTGTGTGTGTGTGTGTGTGTGTGTGTATGTCTTTGCTCTATTTTTTCACTGAGCCATTCAGAAGTGAAGTTGTTCACATTACCTTTCACCTCCTAAATATTTTACATTACATATTTCAAAATGTGTCTTTTAATGAATAGGGGGTTCGACTCTGTAATACTGTTATTACGTGCAAGGGACATGGACAAAATAATGTCATGTAATATATATTATTCCTATACAAATATAGTATCCTTAAACTCCTCTAATCTAGTTATTGGTTATCAAAAAAAGTCATGCAGTCTCAAAAATTGTCTGTTAGTTGTCTTTAGAATGTTTTGTAATCTGAATATTTGTTCCTAAGATTTGGATTCAATATTTTTAGCAAGAATGTTACATAGACCGGGCGTGGTGGCTCACACCTATAATCCTAGCATTCTGGGAGGCTGAGGTGAGTGGATTACTTGAGCTCAGGATTTGGAGACCAGCCTGAGCAAAGTGAGACCCTGTCTCTACTAAAAGTAGAAAAATTAGCTGGGAGAGGTGGTGCGTGCCTGTAGTCCCAGCTACTTGGGAGGCTGAAACAAGAGGACTCCTGAGCTTGAGCCCAGGAGTTTGAGGTGGCTGTATACTATGAGGCCATAGCACTCTAGCTTGGGGCAACAGAGTGAGACTCTGTGTCCAGAAAAAAAAAAAAAAGAATACTATATAGATGATATAGTGTTTTATAGTATTATTAATTTGTAAAACTCTTTTTATATGATTTATTTTATCACAAAACCAGAACTTTCATCCAGAAATTAGAAAAAACAATTTAGAGCATTAATATTGATATTTATTATAATAAAATATCCTGTGCATTTTATCATTAGACTTTTTCACTTTTTGCAAAAGGTAGTTTGTTTTCTTTCCGTTAATGAATTATTTATTATATGGATTGAAATTAAGCAGATTTTTTAATTTGTGCCATTTTATGTGAAGTAATCTATAACATGAATTTCAGTTACTCCAAATGGAGAAATTCGGCTGTACTTAGAAGTTTCCCTGTCTTCCCAGGTTCTTTCCCCCCACCTTTTAAAGAAAATTTCAGAGAAGTTGGAAGAACAGTACCGTGAACTCTTCTGTATACTTTATTTAGATCCAACAATTGTTAACATTTTGCCACAGTTGTTTTATTTTCTCTCTTTATTCATGTGCGTGAACGTGTATGTGTGTGTGTGTGTGTGAGAGAGAGAGAGAGAGAGAGAGAGAGAAATTTCTTCTTAATCTTTTCAAAGTAAGTTACACATACCATGGCATACTACCCTTACATACATTAGCACACGTTTCCTAAGAATAAGAAAATTCTCTCACTTAATCTTAGTATCATTATCAGACCTAAGAAAATGATAATTTCATGATATCCATTATCCAGTTCATATTTAAACTTTTCTAATTATCTCTTTATAGCTGCTTTTCTGCTTATCTCTCTAATCCCTGTTCTGACACTAGAATTTGGTAAATGTTCAGATATTTGGCCTATTTGGTTTTTAAATTAGTAATTTAATTTCACATAAGTCTGTGTCATTAGCTGTTAATATTTACATTTACCATTAAATTCAATTAAAGTTTAATAAATTCTGCTGAAATTACGCTGACTTATTGCACCTTTTCTGTGTAAGTATAGATTAGGCATTATAAACACTTGTAGTATTTTTAAATAAATTAAAATTTATATTGAAATTTTATCTTTTTTATTTCCACAGATATTCCAAATGTCTTGGTTGGCACTGTATTTAATGTCGATGATGGAAATGGGGGTTTTGTGGTTCATTGGCTAAACAATAAGGAATTTCATTTTACATCATCTACTGAAATATTTATGCATCAATTACGAAAACTTTCTGAAAAACAGGTAGATAATGAAAACGATGATGCTGATAGAGAAGATGAGGAACATTCACAGGAGGAAAGAGAGAGGGGTTTACATATGAAATTAGACCATGGTTTGTATCTTATTCATATTTTTCTTTCTCTAAATTAACAACTTTCTGTGGTACCACTTTTAATTTAGAATTTTTCCTTCCTGCTCTTCCTCCTTTTTACTTTTCTGTCCCTTCCACATGGACCAGGCACTGTGCTAGCTTCTGCAAACATCATCTAACTTTCTGTTGTTTCATCATAACATCCTACTTTGAGTAACATTACTTTGGAAACCATGTCCTTTTGGGGGGAATAGATTTTGTAATGTAATAATAATGATAGTGTGAATGAAGTTTTGTTTATCTACAAGTAAGGCAGATAATAATTTTCAATTCAGACAAAATAGTTCTTTTGTTATTTTCCCTAACCATATATTGAAAAAAAGATTTGTAAAGACAGTATACCATTTATTTATAGTCCAGAATGTAAATGAATCCTTATAGTATTATTTAATGTATATACTGATAAATATATTTTCTTGTTCAGATTTATCCTTGGATAGAGAATCTGAGGCAGGCACAGGATCATCAGAACATGAAGATGGAGAAAGAGAAGGAAGTCCTAGAACCTATTCACAACTTACTAGCATACCGATGCCACTGCCTACAGTTCTGCTGGATTGGAAGATTGAAATGCTGCTAACTGAATGGAATAAGAATCCTGATATGCTTTTTACAATACACCCTGTAGATGGTACCTTTCTAGTGTGGCATGTAAAGTATTTGGATGAATATAATACTGGAATTTTTAGACAAGTCCAGGTATATTTTATTAATGAAGAAATTTTTACATTTTTGAAATAATAAAAAGAAATAGATCTGTAGATTTAGTAGAGTTTTAGAATTAATAAAAAATTTTGTTTTGGTAAGCAACTGAGAAAAGAATACTTGTTCTCACTTCCAAGGGGATCCGTGACCGTAAATTTTGCAAACTTGGTTAGCATGAAGAAATTTAATTTGGCTTTGAAATGTAACAATGAATATTTGATATATATGCATTGATTTTTCTGGAAATTTGTAGTATTTTGAATATGATTGAGAAGTTACCCTGAAAATATGACTCAGTTTTATTAGCTAAATCAAGCTGCCTTTATCTGTTATCTTTCTCAGCTTTATTACTATTTAGATCTGTAGCTATGGTCATTCTGATGTGCAAGCAAGCCATATGAAACCTATTTTTTCTTCAGTCTTCCTCTTAGATTATGAATAGAGATATGGTATTACATAAATAGAAGAAAGAAATTGGACTATAAAGAGGTTGAAAATGGTATTTTTTTCTAGGAAGCTGAGATTTGGTATTTTGAAAATAGAAATGTTTTTGGAAGACTATTTTTGAGAGGAAGCAAAGTATTTATGCTGAATCATATAATTGTGTTTTTCAGGTTTCTTTTTCTTCTCGGATTCCTGTTGCATTTCCCTCTGGTGACGCAAGCTCTCTTAGTAAAAATATCATGATGTATGCCTGTATAAATGCTACAAAAGATTCCCACCACACTCAGTTACACCAAGAGATGATGTCTGTGGGCAGTACTCAGGGATCACAGCCACAGTCTAGTTCACAGAGTACAAATATGAACATTTTAGCTCCCACAGTAATGATGATCTCAAAACACATAGATGGTTCTTTAAACCAGTGGGCAGTCACTTTTGCTGATAAATCTGCCTTTACCACTGTCCTGACTGTATCTCATAAATTTAGATATTGTGGGCATCGATTTCACCTCAATGACTTGGCATGTCATTCAGTTTTACCATTGTTATTGACATCCTCTCATCATAATGCTCTGTTAACTCCTGACTCAGATTATCAGTGGGACTCAGACAATAAGTTAGTTAGGTTAATGGATCCTGTAAAACATTTAAAAGGTTCCTCGAAACAGCCTCTTAGAAATGCAGCAACTCGTACATTTCATGACCCAAATGCAATTTACAGTGAACTTATTCTGTGGCGGGTAGACCCAATAGGACCTTTGTCATATACTGGAGGAGTATCAGAATTGGCTCGGATTAATTCTTTACATACCTCAGCCTTCTCTAATGTAGCTTGGCTTCCAACTCTTATTCCCAGTTATTGTCTTGGTAAGTTTTCATTTTAATTGTCATGTTAACAAAAGCTTTTAAACTACTATTATATGCAAAATGTTTATATTTTTATTTGTCATTATTAAGATAAATTTTAATGAATATTCATGATATAGGCATGAGACTTATTTTTAGAATTTTTTGAAGTTTGTTTTTATCCTTTCCTCATAACCTATTTATTTGTTATTTTTTGGTCATAATTTTGTGTCCACTTATTGTGTCTGTTTAATTTTGACTAGTAGACCATAGTTATGCCTAAAAAGAAAAGTATGAATATTTGTTTCTCCCACTTCAGCCAATAATAAAAATAAACCTCACATTATAACCCAAATCTCTTATTTTCCTTTCTCAGGAACATACTGCAATTCTGCAAGTGCTTGCTTTGTTGCTTCAGATGGCAAAAATCTGAGGCTCTATCAAGCTGTGGTAGATGCAAGGAAATTATTGGATGAGTTGTCAGATCCAGAATCTTCAGTAAGTATTTAATAATCTTTATTAATACTATGTGTATCTAAACTGATAAAGTATTCTCTATTTATTTTGTCTAGGCCTTTTTTTCCGTACACTCTCATGTTCATTGATGTCTAGGACTTTTATTTGTTGCTATTTAGGGAGTAAGCGTAAATCCGGGCTCTGTTTGACATACATGTGACAAATTTATTTTTTCTATTTACTTTTAAGTAGACAGATCAAAACTTTAGTCTATATATCACATGTCAATACATTGTATATATGAAGAAATTGAAAATGATATTTTTTCTAAAATGTTATTCCTAACATTTTTCACTGTTTAGTTTGGTTCTATTGATCTTACTTTGCTCAAAACAACAACGAAGAGGATTTTAAGGCATCTTTACCAAGTTATGTTTAGGTTGGGAAATTTGAACTTTTGTAAGTTTGATTCACCATTTAAAAAAGTTATCTGGTTAGAATATGTTATCAGTGGATAGCAGTATCTTATTCTGGTAGTTCTGTATGAACTGAAGTCATATATTAGTATCTAGATTTGAACAGTGAATTTTCCATTTACCTATAAAAGCTTATCTCCTTATGAAACAACTGTTCTATTAAAAACATTTTCAGCATTGAAAACTAAAGACCATTTTTGACTATACTATAGTCTAGTCATACTAGCCGGTAGTATGCTGTAGTCATTTTTGACTATACTATAGTCAAGTATACATCTTATGACATGTGTATCTACTATATGACCCTAGAGGTGTAGGGGATTCAGAGTCTAAGTTTCAGTATATGCCTTTGAGGAACTTTTAATTTAGTTAAGGAAAGAAATGACTAATAAAAATTTAAGTTTAACGGCTCGGCGCCTATAGCTCACCGGGCTAAGGCGCCAGCCACGTACACCTAAGGTGGTGGGTTCGAATCCCCAGCCCGGACCCGCCAAACAACAATGACGGCTGCAACCAAAAAATAGCCGGGCGTTGTGGCGGGCGCCTGTGGTCCCAGCTACTTGGGAGGCGGAGGCAAGAGACTCGCTTGAGCCCAGGAGTTGGAGGTTGCTGTGAGCTGTAATGCCACGGCACTCTACCCAGGGGGACAGCTTGAGGCTCTGTCTCAAAAAAAAAAAAAAAATTTAAGTTTAAAACAGAAGAGATGTCTAAGGTTGGTATTTAATTGCCAAAATGATGGTTTGAGTAGTGTTGCATAATTTGGAGGACAGAGAGATCAGATAGATTGAGGCAGACATAAAAGTTTAGTAAGGACAGTATTAAGCTTTAGGAAGACAAATCCTTTGTCTTGGCCTGACTGAGCAAATGGCCTGAAAGTAATTATGGGTATAGGAAAGTACATGTATAGAGTTTGTTCCAGAGAAAGTGAGAAAACCAACTGGACTGGAGCCAAAGGTTTGGCCTAGAGAAAGACTGAAGAAGTCAAACCATAGAATTAGAGTTGGAAGACACTTTAAAGGGCATCAAACTGACAAGCCATCCAATGATTTAGTCCCTTCTGCTACATTCTGCCGCTTTGTCATCTGGCCACCAGAGAGGGAAATTCAACTCTAAATGCAGCTCAGTGGGTCGTTGAGTTACTCTCACTGTTATGTTGAAGTTGTATTTGTTTTCAGTAAGTGCTACTCATTAGTCCTTGTTCCATTTAGAATAAGTCTAAACTCACTTGTATGTGAGAGCACCTCGTGTATTTGAAGACTACTCCTGGTAACCTTGGAACATTTTTTCCCTTGGCCAGGCTTGCTTCCCCACTGCCTATCAAGTTTCTTTAACTGTTACATTTGAACCTGGTTACTATTCAGAGTAGGCAGGTGGGGATACCTAAAGCATGAAGAACTTACAGTTTTCCTGTCCTTAAGTATGGCCTTTTGACTGAATCCAAATTTTACATAACAAATCCTTTCATTAAAAGGTGTAGAGCAGAGAAAGATGAAGCCTTTCTTACTTCCTTTCGTGCTTTTGAAAAGAAGGATCTTGAAATCAGAAGGCTATAGGTTTGCCACCTCTGCAGAGGCTCTCATTAGATAGATATACTATTATGTTTTGGCAGTTACTCCATTTTCTTTGTATGTAATTAATTTATGTTGAGCTGACTTTCTTTTTTTTTGACATAGAGTTTTACCTTGTTGTCCTCTGCAGAGTGTGGTGGTATCATAGCTCACAGCAACCTCAAACTCTTATGCTCAAAGTGATTCTCTTACCTCGGCCTCACTGGTAGCTGGGACTATAGGCGCCCACCACAATGCCTGGCTATTTTTTAGAATTATGGTCTTGCTCTTGCTGAGGCTGGTCTTAAACTCTTGAGTTTAGGCAATTCACCCGCCTTGGCCTTGAGCTGACTTTCAATTAAATATCCCAAAGTTGTTTTTTTGGGCTGGTAAGCCATGTCTTCTCTATTGTGTATTTTGTGCATTTGAGTTTGGGGCCCAAATATAAGCCTATTTTTCCTACTATATTTCATCTTGCTAAACTCAACAGTCTAACCTCTCAGTATCTTTTTGAATCTAGATTCCATTATTCCATGTATTTTTTTATTGCTTTATGACTTAAATCACCACCCTACTTGATGAGAGTTATTTCTGTACCTTCATCTAAGTCAGTTATTAAGACAATAAACAGGATAGTTCTGAACAAAGAGCCTAGCAGTGGATGTTTGAACTCTTTCTCCATTTTTATTGTCTGGAATATTTCCCAGCTTGTCCCAAGGAAGTCCATGAGGTACCTTGTCATGTACTTTGCTGAAATAAAATATTCTTGGTCTATCAAATCTTCTGTAGTCTGGGAAGGAAGTCAGATTTATATAAGGTTTGCTTTAATATAATAGGTTTAAAGTATATACCTTGACATCTCTTTATGTCTAAAATACTGCATTAGATAGCTATCAGGCTCCTTGATCTGGTTTACAGAAGTATGTTGTTTTCCTTTTTGAAAACTGGAACATTTTCCAAGTGCAGCACTCCTCATGATTTGGGGGATTCAGTATTTTCTTATGGTTTTATTTCATTTCCATTGTGGGATTATTAGCTATACTCTTTTTGTTTTTGATGATTCTGCTAGAGTTTACAATACGCATCTTTCATAGTCTGTCTTTAATACATAATATACCATTTCAAGTAAATGTGAACAACTTACCATCTTATCCTTCTATTAACCACTTGCTTCTTCTTTTCCTTCCTCTCCTACTTTTCAGCATATAAGCTGTATACATGCTTTGTTAGGTTTACACCTGAATATTTCATTTATGTTAGTGGTTGTAATGGTATTATATTTTTAATTTTGGTGTCCACGTATTCATTGCCAGGATATAGGAATATAATTTATTTTTGTATGCTTATTTTGTATTCTGCAACTTTGCTAAACTCATATACATGGTATTAATTGTAGAAGTTGTTTGGGGATTTTCCATGTAGATAATCATCTCCTTGTAAACAGGAACAATTTTATATCTTCCTTTCTAGTCTGTATGGCTTTTAGTTATTTATTTATTTTTATTAAACTAACTAGACCTTCTAGCATATACTGCTTAAGAGTTATGAGCTTACCTTATTCTCAATTTTAGAGGGAAAACATTAGTCTTTTACCATTAAGCATACTGTTAGTTGCAGGGTTTTTTTTTTTTTTTTTTTTTGAGACAGAGTCTTACTTGGTCACCTTTGGTAGAGTGCTGTGGCATCATAGCTCACAGCAACCTCGTACTCTTGGGCTCAAGTGATCCTCTTGCCTCAGCCTCCCAGTGTAGCTGGGACTTCAGGCGCCTGCCACACACTCGGCTATTTTTTATTACTATTTTTTTGAGAGACAGGGTCTCACTCTTGCTCAGGCTGGTCTCCGACTCCTGAGCTCAAGCAGTCCACCAGCCTTGACCTCCCAGAGTGCTAGGATTGTTGCAGGTTTTGTGTAGATGCTCTTTATCAAGTTGAGGAAGTTTTCTTCTAGGTTTTTTATTTTTTGGGGGGGTATTTTCAAAGAACTAGTTCTTTGTTTTATTGAGTTCTTTGTTTCTCTTTTGTTTTCTCATTTTCATTGATTTCTGCCTTCATCTTTATTATTTTCTTCTTTCTGGTTGCTTTGGGCTTTTACTTGTCTTTTTGGTTCTTTTTCTAGTTTATGAGGTAACAGCTTAGATTTTTTTATTTTAAGCTTTAAAAAAATTTTCTAATGTGTATATTAAATGCTGTATCTTTCTCAGTACTGCTTTAATATTTTTATATATAGTATTTTCATTTTTGTTTACTTCATCATACTTTTTGATTTACCTTGAGAATTTGTTTGATTCCCGGATTAGTTAAAAGTATGTTATTTAATCTAAGTGTTTGGATATTCTCCTGTTATTAATTTGTAGTTTGATTTTACTTAGGCGGGGAACACACTATGTGGTTTCAGTCCTTTTAAATTTGTTGAGGTTTTTTTTATAGCTCTGGTCATAGTATATCTTAGTATATGGCTCCGGTCATAGTTTATCTTAGTATATGCTCCATGAGTACTTAAAAAAATATATATTTTATTGTTGTTAGGTAGAATGTAATAAATATCAGTTAGATTTTGTTTTGATTGATATTACTGAGTTCTTCTGTATATATTTATTGATTTTCTGTCTAATTCTATCAAATGAGAGAGGTATTCAAATCTCCAATTATAATTGTAAATCTGTTCATTTTTCCTTTCAGTTCTATAAATTTTTGCTTCATGTATTTTGCAGTTCTGTTGTTTGGTGCATATATACTTAGTTCAAAATCAAGGTGTTGGCATGGCCGTGATCTTTTGGAAGTTCAAGGGGTGGATCCTGCATTACTTCTGGGTGTTCTTTGCTTACAGCCGCATCATTGCAGTCAGTCTAAGCTGTCTCTGTCTTCACATGTCTTCTTCTTTCTGAGTGTCTCTGTTTGTTCTCTTCTTACAAGGATACCAGTCATTATGTTAAATTAATTATATCTGCAAAGACCCTCTTTCCAAATAAGGTTACATTCTGAGATTCTAGATGGACATAAATTTTTGGGAGACACTATTCTATCCACTACACTAAACTAACTTTCTCCCTCATCATTTATATTTGTAGGTGCATAGGTAGTAACCTCTGAAGTCTCCCAAGCCTCCAGGCTCTATTGAACCATTTTGACTTTCACATCCTTCTGCCATAAGGATTCTGGGATATTTGCCTTTTTAAAATATGGGCCTTGCCTTTAGTTTTGATAAGATGACTTGATTACTTTCTGTCAAGTTCCCATTATTTCTGCTTTCTGTTCTTCCTTATTTTTTCTTGTAAGTTAGAGTAGTAGTTCTCGTTACTTCTTCTACTAATTATGAGTCAAAACGTAATAAGAATTTGTCACATGCTTTCCTGTTCTTCAAATGAGATTTTTAGTAGCTGCTGAGTTAAGGCTAGCTTTTTAAATATTACATGACCTGTGAAAAGATTTTAATTTTGTTCTTAGACAGGTACATTTTGGGGGGCATTGTTTTCTTACTTTCATTTTCATTGATTTTTTGACAGGGAATTGAACTGGTTAATTTGCAGGATGAAGTATATAGTTGGTAGATACTTGGAAGCATGGAGATAGCAAGGAATGTATTGAGGTCAGTGAAACATTTGGTAAGATAAACCTGAACTAGAGTGGGGTCTGGTAGGTGCTCGGAAAGGAGAAGAGCGAGACTTAGTAGTTACTTGACTATGGATATAAAAAGAGATAATTCGAGGTTTTTAGTTTGTGATAGTTGTTCCACTAGGTGGTATTTCAGAGATGTCTAGGATGAATTAGATGTGGGACACACTGAGTATGAGGTGACTTTGGTTTTATATTCCTAAGTATGGTTTAGATAACTCTTTTATAGGCATTTGGAAATAAATTCCTAATGTTTTACATTAGGTACCAATGTTCATTTGGGATTTAATATTACAAAGATAGTACTTGAAGTCATTAGATCTCTAAAGGCATTAGTAATAATTTATGTTCATAAACATGACCATCAATCAAGAAGTGATATATGTTTAGCAAATTGCTTAAAAAGACAAGGATTAAGATATTCAAAAAGGTTTCCTATCCAAAATAATGAAGATATTGTTATTTTATTGCCTAAGAAAGAAACTTTTGAATATCTTTGTCTAGTGATGTTAGCTAAGTGAGATCTATTCATTCAACAGGTTTTTAGTGAGTGCTTTTTTTAGTGAGTATTCTATAGTTAAACAAGGGAGAAGTATGGTATTGAAAGATAGGGTGATGTAGTACGTGCTGCTGTTACTAAAAACAAGTGTTTAAAGGGGGAATAATCTACAGTGTAATGTGTAATTTGTTTTCACTCATTCATTAATTTATTCAATCTTTGATTTTTTTTTTTTGAGGCAGTTTTTTTTTTTACTTTGTTGCCTTAGTAAAGTGCTATGGCGTCATAGTTCACAGCAACCTCAAACTCCTGGGCTCAAGTGATCCTCCTGCCTCAGCCTCCCAAGTAGCTAGCAGGGAGTACAGGAGCCCACCAAAATGCCCAGCTATTTTTAGAGACAGGTTCTGGCTTTTGTTCAGGCTGGTCTTGAATTCCTAAGCTCAAGCAATCCACCTATCTCGTTCTGTCAGAGTGCCAGGATTATAGGCATGAGCCACCACACCCAGCCTCAGTCTTTAATTTTTATTGAGGATTTACTATGCACAAGCTATGGTACATGAAAGAATAAATGTGCATATTATACCAAGTGTTAAGAATGTTAAAATGAATAGAAATAGTTGCTAGTCTCGAGGACCTTATATCTGTAGAGTTATATAAATATGTATGTATTGTATATAGTAAATGCTAATTTAGAGGGAAGAAAAGACAACCTCAGGATTTAGAACTTAAATTAATTGACCTCTGCTTAACTAGCTCCAGGTCATTGGGTTTATTGATGCTAAGATGGATGTCTCAGAGAATAACATTGTAGGCTTTGTTGATTCTACAAGTTGAATTGTAACCTTAATAATAATCATCATCCAAACTCTGTAGGATTACTGTATTATATATTCTTTTCTAAATGCTTTATATATTAACTCATTTAACCTTCCCAATAAGATAAATGTAATATCCATACTTTAGGGATGAGGACACTGAAGTATGGAAAAATTTAATTACTTGAACCAATTTAATCAGCTAGTAATGATAGAGCCAGGATTTGAACCCAGGCAGCCTAGTTCTAGAGACCAAGCTCTTTACACTATGTTGACCTCCTTTCAAGAACCAGTTTCATTTGTTTCTAAACTTGTATTTGTCAAGTTGTATACAATATTGTAATTCTATACTTTAATTAGGTATTATAACAATTGATGAAACGTGAGTATAAAAATGTATTTTTATCAAAATAAGGTAAATAATTTGGAAGCAATTTCGCTAAAAATAACTGTTTTAATTAAGTATGGATAACACAACTGTAAAAGATTTAAGGGGAAATTGTTTTTTAAAAATCCTGCATTCAGATCACCTTGTAGGTGTCTTTATTTTTTAAATTTATTTTTATTTATTTATTTTTCCTTGGGCTTAGGGAGGAACCAGCACCATGTCCTTCTGGAGACCCAGGCCCCAGAACAGGCCAGGGAGGCAAAAGGGGCTGAACCAACAGGAAGCCATGTTTGAACAACTAGGCAGGGGGAAATGCCCTCAGCACCTTGGTCCTCTTGAGGGTTGAAAGACCTGCTTGGTCCTGACAAAAGGGCCGAAGGGAAGTCTGCACTGGCTGTGGGGAAGTCTCAGGTTCACAGTGCAGTAGGCATAGACAAGGGTCAGGAGGATGAAGATGGCTACAGAGAGCAGCATGTTCTTTCGATTCTCTTGCCGAAGCAACTTTAGCTCCTTCTCACAGTTGGAGGCTTTGCTCATCAGGCTGTTTTTCTCCTTCTCTAGAGACCTCCTGGCCTCTGGGCTCAGCTCGGCCCTGTGGAGCCTGGAGTTCACAGCCTCCAGGGCTCTCTGACACTGAGACAGTTTCTCCTCTAGCCCACTGATCTCCAGAGCGACATCCAGACTTTCCTGCTTCTTTTTAGTCATGTTACTTGCCAGGATCGGTGTCTTTAAGTTTTACTCCCATTTGAAGAACTGAAAAATTACAGGGCCTTATAGGGGGTGACATATGCAAGAAAAGCCTGTATTTCCTGTTAGCAGACAGATACTACATACTTAAAGGCCTTCCTTGATCTATACCAGAATATCAATTATTCATGTACATTTATGTTTTAAGTAAAACAAAATGTTTAAGGTATATACCATATATACTTTTAATGGTTCTCTGGGTTAACTAACATCGTTGAGTAATTTTTTCTTCCCTGTTTCCACTATGTTGGATAAGAGATGGTCTTTCCTATACATACAAAGAATATTTAATCCAGATTGTGGTGCTTCCCAAAAACTTTTTAGTGGAGATAGTATCTGAGATGAGGTGTGAATTGAAAATGAAAGAGGAAAAGAATATTTTTTCAGGTAGAGATAAAAGTAACTAAAAATGCATAAAGGGGCTCAGCGCCCATAGCACAGTGGTTAAGGTGCTGGCCACATGCACTGAGGGTGGCGGGTTCGAACCCAGCTTGGGCCTGCTAAATAATAGTGACAACTGCAACAAAAAAATAGGTGGGTGTTGTGGTGGGCACCTGTAGTCCCAGCTACTTGGGAGGCTAAGACAAGAGAATTGCTTAAGCCCAAGAGTTTGAGGTTGCTGTGAGCTGTGATGCAAATGCACTCTACTGAGGGCGACATAGTGAGACTTTGTCTCAAAAAAAAAAAAAATGCCTGGAGGCATAACAATGCATACAGTAAACTATGAGTAGTTTATCACTGCCATAAATACAATGTAAGTGGCTATTGGAAATAGCTGAGACTGGATAGGAAGGTGGAGGCTAGATTGTCAAAAAATTTCTGTTACTTTCTTTGTGATTTGGTTCTGCTTTCTTACAGTCTGTTTTCAACATAGCAACTAAAAAGATGCTCTTAAAACATAATTCAGATTGGGTGATGTGTGTGGCTCAGTGAGTAGGGCGCTGGTCCCATATACCAAGGGTGGCAGGTTCAAGCCCAGCCCCAGCCAAACTGCAACAAAAAAAAGCCGGACATTTGGCAGGCTACTCGGGAGGCTGAGGCAAGAAAATCGCCTAAGCTCAAGAGCTGGAGGTTGCTGTGAGCTGCTGTGACGGCACAGCAGTCTATCGAGGGCGGAAAAAGTGAGACTGTCTCTTAAAAAAACAAAACCCATAATTCAGATCCTGTTGTTCTTCTAAGCCAAACCTATTAGACCCTACAGATTCTACTTCCCACCCCACCCCCTGCCTCCCTTTCCATCTTGATAGTGTATATTTGCTGCTTTTCCTCTGGGTCATTTTTGCTCCAGGCACACTAACTTCCTTGCTGGTACTTGAATATGC
Organism: Otolemur garnettii; assembly: GCF_000181295.1. Classification (NCBI taxonomy): domain Eukaryota; kingdom Metazoa; phylum Chordata; class Mammalia; order Primates; family Galagidae; genus Otolemur; species Otolemur garnettii. The sequence continues at coordinate 4,311,814 of NW_003852406.1, read as the reverse complement.
AAACACTCTATCTTAAAGTCTTTGTACTTACTGTTGTCTTGATGTTCTTCTCCCAATATCCACAGGGCTTGTGTTCTTGCCTCTTTTGGGTCTTCAGTTCAGTGAGGCTTTCCCTGGCCACTCCAACCCAACACTTCCTGTCTACTTTTCTACTTTATTATTCCTTTAGCACCATCTGACATACAGTTAGTTCACTTATTTATTTGTGTGCTTTGTCTTTCCTCATCTGATTGTAAGATGAGGGTAGTGCTATATCTGCAGTGCCTGATACCTGATAAGCACTCAATAAATATTTGTTAAGTAAATGAATAAATTAATTAACATCATGTGTCCCGTCCTGCGGGACACGGTTATTCGTGGGGCGAGCGGGACCCAGCCTGAAAAAGAATGGGCGAGAAAGAGAGAACGAGACCAAGCAGATTCCTTGTCAAGGTCTGTTTAATGGAGGTAATAGGTCAGTTTTTAAAGCACTCAGAGAAAGACAAGAGGTGGGGCAGAGGAATGCGGGAGTTAAGGCTGGGCTGAAGCTTGCATCAATCTCCTGCTGGGAATGTAAACGATGTGTCTGAAACATTTTATGGCTTCTCTGGGAAGAACAGCTCCTTGTCTGATAAGGGAAAAGCAGCTCCTTATCTGATAAAGGTTAGCACACTCTCAGGGGCGGGGATGGGCGGCCATCTGGCGTCATTTGGCTCCTGACAATCATGCTAACGAGTATTATTACCTATTGAAGCAATGGGAAGCTATATATGATTATACCAATTTGAACTTCATCAGCAGGATGTGAGTATGCGGTTTTCCCATACCTTTTTTTTTTCTTGTATCAAAATTGTCACTATTTTGAACTGTTTATCTGGTTTTGTGTTTGCATATTTCTTATTACTGCAGCGATTGAGTGGTTTTATAAGATTTTTGTTCATTACTTGTATTTCCTTTTTAAATGGCTTATTCATATTCTAATGTATTTACACTGAGAAGCAAGACTGGGGGAGAAGCAGCTCAATGACTTTTTGCAGCACACTTTGTTAAGGGTTGAACTTTTTCAGTTAGAGACTCTCAGTACTACCTTGATTTAGTCTGTCAGTCAGTCAGGGTCTGGATGGGAAAGAGGTAACACACTTATAGACGTTTAACTGAGAATTTACAGAGGTGTGCACATGGTTAATCCATAAGGGCTAGCAGACTACTCAGTGCCTAGCAGTAGGATGAAGCCATTATCACCTTGAGGTAGGCAGACTAATGGGGTCCCGTACTAATCCCCAGAACCTGTAAATATATTATCTCACATGGTAAAAGGGACTTTACAGAGGCTAATGAATTACGAACCTTGAAATGTGGAGATTATCCTGGATTATTTGCCTGGGCCCAGTTTAATGACACAAGTCCTTAAAAGCAGAGAACCTTTCCTGACTGTGTTAGAGAGATGTGATAAAAGAATGGTCAGAGGGATGACACTGCTGGCTTTGAAGCTAGAGGAGGGGAGCCATAATCCAAGGAATATGGATAGCATTTAGGATAGACTTGCAGATGGATAGGTGCTATTACCTGTAAAATAATAACAGTTGTGTTCTAACCTACGAAATTTGCGGTAATTTATTGTAGCAGCAATAGAAAAAAAAATTTTTTTTTTTGAGACAGAGACTCAAGCTGTCCCCCTGGGTAGAGTGCTGTGGCATCACAGCTCACAGCAACCTCCAATCCTGGGCTCAAGCAAGTCTCCTGCCTCAGCCTCCCAAGTAGCTGGGACCACAGGCGCCTGCTGCAACGCCTAGCTATTTTTTGGTTGCAGCCGTCATTGTTATTTTGCAGGCCTGGGCTGGATTCAAACCCGCCACCTTAGGTGTATGTGGCTGGCGCCTTGGCCACTTGAGCCACAGGTGCCAAGCCAGCAATAGAAAATTAATATGTATCTTCATACCTGGAGGGAAAAGATGCAAGTAACAATATGCTAGAGCCTGGTGTTATTGGAGTCACTCAAAGGGAGTGGCCACAGCCCTGCAATGGCTACTTGCAGAATTGTGGGGAAGATGGGGAACAGATACCCCGATGTGGCTCCCTCTCTGTGTTTCTTCTCTCCAGTTTCTGGCCACTGCCTCCCTTTGACTAAATCCCACCTGAAGCAGAGGAGGGCATGGGAGCTGGGTGAGTTAGGAGCTCAGCCTCCTAGGGGCACAAAACAATGCAGTGAAGGTTAAGAATGGATCAAGGTTAGGATGCAGATAAAGAGTAGCCAGTAGAGTTTCCCTTCTCTGCTTAGTGTGTATTCCTGTTCTTTATTTAGAGGAAGAAACGTTTATCTCCAGCACTGGGGAAACAGATTCTCAGTAGGCGTTATATCACTGTGTAATGATGCCAGTTCAGTTATAATCCTGCTTGGAATTTGAATTGTAGTTGTTGCTATTATCAGTATTTATCATAGCAGGGGAAGTGGAAAAAAGAAACAATTAACGTAAAGGAAAGCTTTTACAGCTCCTGCTTCTATAGATGGTCATAAAACCTAAATTTCATAATCATAGCTTCCTTCTTCCACCATCAAATTCCACATTCCCTCACACTTTTGCCAGCATTTTGGCTGTTTACATTTTTTTCTTTTCAAATGTGGTGAAATGGCCCAAACAATTCCACAGCATCCAATTCCTGTCTCTTTTGGGTTGCTGATGTTTCCTGTCAGCTTATTATAGGTTATGGGAGTACCAAAAATTGCTTGGGTTCTAGGGCATGAGAGTACATTTATAGAAAGCTTCCTATTGCTGCTGGTCTGTTGATTGTACTTTGACTAGTAAAACTTTATTGAGTACTAGAGAAATTCCAGCATTTTAGCCTCACCAACTATATAGGCCACAGTTGAGTCCAGATTTCAGTTAACAAACCCAGTAGCGTGTTAACATCATTTCTGAGCGACTGCAAATACTTTAAATGCTGAATTGTGGGTGAATGTATCCATATCAATAACTTCAGCTCGGCTTTAACTGCATATTTTATTATTCTTGATCTAATAACCCCAGAGTTTATTCCCATAATACTCTCTGTATCCTCCTGATAAAAACTGGGAAATTTCTACAACTCCAATGCATATGTTGTTTCCTCTCTGACTTTATGTCCATAGGACATGTACTACCTGTCACTGGCCTGGAGGCAGTGAAAGGTAGTGGTGGGGGGGTTGCTCAGGAGAATGGACATCTCTTTCTGAGGTAGTGTCTTCACATGAAATTACTAAAAGGTTTTTATGCAAGAGAAGGCTGGTTGGAAGATGGGAGAAGGGAACTGCTTTTTTCACAGAAAGATTTGGGGGATTTGGGGATCCAGAGTTAGGATTCATGTGTTAGTTAAACATCCTCATCCCAAGACACAGAGTCCCACTTCTTCTCAACTGTTACCCTTACCCTTGATCTGGCCGGATTGTACTTTTAAGTGGCACAGCACATTTGCAAACCACACACACTCAGGCATTGGGCCAGATCCTTAGCCATGTCTTTCTTGGGCTTAAAGATTGCAAAAATGAAGACGACATGTGGAAAGAACTAGATACCTTGAAGCGATACACTATATATGTAAAGACTGTAGATTTGTATTAATATAATTGCTTTACTTAGAATGGGAAGTTGAAATATTTCTTTGACTGTATTAAGTGCCATTGTCAATTAGTGAATATTTAGAGAGGGCCTTTACTGTCCAAGATGCTGTAGCAAATTGCAATAGATTCGTAAATTGTTGATAATTAACATTCTGTGTTTTTTATTTACAGAAACTTATTGGAGAAGTATTTAATATTGTGAGTCAACAGTCTACTGCTCGACCTGGCTGCATTATTGAACTTGATGCAATAACCGACCAAGTAAAAACATGCTTGTGCATTGGTGATATTAATATATTTTATCGTAGAGTGTTTTATATGTATTCTTTTCTTGTATAGCTTTTATTAGAGCATGTGATACAAAATCATACATCATCAAGACATAGTAAAATCATGTATACAGTCTCATATAAAATCAATACCTTCACTGTTTTCTCATTTCTTTCTGGAAAAAAGAGTCAGTCTTGGTCTGTTATTCTTAAGTGCAGAAAGCATTCAATGCCGGCTGCATCAGTCAGCATATCTGGGAATTTTTCCATAGCAAATGACTTCAACTGCATTATCAGGTACCTGATACCTTTTTTTTTTTGGAGTCTCTGCAGTTTCTGCATCATCATCACTTGCTTCATCAACTTTGTCAGTTGCTTCATGCACTTTTATTGGAACTTCATTGGATCCACTACACAAGACTTTCTGGGAGATCTAGTGTCACAGTTTAAAGAGGGAAGTTTTCTCCTTTTCCACTGTAGGGCTCTGCTTTTCTTACCATATCTCTCCAAGTACTCACCTTTACATTTTTTGATGTTGCTAACTATGGTCTTGCTAATACCAAAATGTTCCACTGTCTTTCTTTGGCTTCTGCTTTCCAGAAAATATAGAAGATGTACCTTTTCTTTCAGAGTCAGCTCTTTGAGTTCTTTCCTTTGGGCCATCATGTCTCAGTTAACTGTACAATTTTTCAGTAACTGAAGTGCAATTCAGACCAGTTCTTCACATTGAAAATGTCTTCTACAACATATGATAAAGAATAAGATATTAGGCCTGAGACAAAACATGGTAACAATAAAATACGAAGAAAGAACTTATACTAAAGAAAAAGCAATAAGCTAAGGAGCAGAGCCCACACCTTCTACCCCTTCGTGTAGAGTGGATTCAACTGGTCAAGTTACAGAGGGTGAATTAATATTGTGTATCACACTTTAAGTGGTCAAGATGCAAGTTACAGAGGTAGTCAACACTTAGAGGTCAGTCTTCCGTTAAGTACATGTGGTGCATGTCTGGTCTATGAAAATGAGGTCAACTTAAGGAGGTTGTCAATGTAGGGAGGTGGTCAACTATGGAGGTTCTACTGTATTATCATTTCTGTGATTCATCTATGCCAGCCGTAACCTAAAAATGTACGAATTCGCTCAATAAATATGCAGTCAGCTTCATACTCCATCTTAAACACTATACCAGACAATAGAGATTCAACAGTAAATGAAATGGACAAAGTACAGGGTGTCCAGAGAGTTCGTGTGCAATTTAAAATAGTTATAATTTTGTAAGTATTTGAGGTAGAAAGAATTTATAAAAAGGATTAGGAAGAAGAAACACATTTTTTATTATTCGTGTTAATTTTCAGCACGTTCACTATCATAACTAATACAAAGGATAATACTATTCTGCAGTTCTTGGAAAACATTTTCAAGGTGATTTTCATTAATACCGGCAATCACATCAGTTACCCTAGCTTGCAAGTCTTCTAAAGATTGAGGTTTGGTTGAATAAACATAAATCTGTTGAATGTGGAGGCCAAGAAAATGGCCCACCTCTTCTAATCCATCTATTAGGGAATTTCTCATGTAGAAGCTAACATGCAAAGCAAAGTGACAAGGAGCACCATCATGCTGAAACACTGTTTCTGTATCAGTCCTCATTTTCAAGCTGAGGATTAAATTTTATAGCATTTATAAATCACTGTCACCGTTAACAACATATCCTTCAAAAAAGAATGGCCCTATGATTTGATTTTTTCCCCCAGAGCACACCACATAGTAAGTTTGGGATAATCTTTGTTTTATTCAACAGACTCGTGTGATTTTCAGTTCCCAAAATACAGCAATTATGCCTATTGACCTTGCCATTAATGTGGAATGTTGCTTCATCAGAGAACATTAAATTACTCGAAAATGCATCATTGTTGCTAAGTTTTTCATTGAACTGGTGACAGAAAGTTAATTGTGCATGATAATTCTGTTCTAACAACGTTTGACTTGAATTGTATACACTTTCGTGTGAAGTCTTGTCTGCAAAATCTTATGCACAGTAGATTTAGAAAGCCTCAGCTCTAATGATGCCCCTCTTAATAACTTTCTTGGACTTGCTGCAAAGGTTTCTTCTTTCTCTCTCTCTTTTTTTTCTGGCCTACTAGACTGTGGCTTATCATTGACAGAATCTGTTTCTTTAAATTTTTTTCATCCACTTGGATATGGAATTCCTGTGTGGTGCTTCTGTCTTATAATGGGGTTTAAACCTCTTTGGACAGCAGCAGTAGACTTTAGTTGAACCAACCAAAGAACACAATTTACTTTCTTTTCTGTTGAAGCCATGAGTCAACAGTGAATCCAAGTGTTCTGTCCTTGCTTCCAGATTGCAGGTTGCTTTAAGTACTAGGTGCGTCAAGCCCACAGAACACTTTGGATGCTGAGCTCCACTGCCAGGATCCGTTTAATATGTATTATGATGCATTTCATTCTCGGAATAATTCTCTTGATTAAATAAATACAGCTAACTTCTGTTGATTCCCATGGTGAAAATTTAATGATTTAGGAATTATTCTCCAGTTGAATTCTTTGTACATATTAATAGCTTTGTTTTCTGTTTAAAGGAAATTTGATTCAGTTAGGGAAGTCATGACTTTGGTCTTGAAATGCTGAGGGAAAATACAGTGTGGCTGCATCAAAGCATGGGTTGTGGTTTCTCTTCTTATGTTATATCTCATTTCAACTCAGTAGAGGGTGACCTCAGCTTCAGAGTGTTTGCCTTGTAAGGCCACATGTTGGTTATTTTTTATGAGAGCTTTTAAAATGCATATGAAAGTAGATCAAAGTACACATTTCCATTTTAATCACAGGCCCTTTGTATGGCTTCCCTATTTACTACTTAGGGAAGAAGGGAAACCCTTCTCTCTACAAGGCATTTATAAAACCCACTTTGGCCCTCAGGATATTTGTTTCTTCAGGATTATGTTTATGGATTAAGATATAGAACTAATATATTGATTCTAAATATAAAAAAAGTTTGGTGAGGAAGTTATCAATATTTTTAAACAATGAAATTAGGAAAGAGCCAACTATTTTTAAAAACAAGTATAGAGTTGTATAATGATTTCCATGGTGCCCAGCATATTCTGTTTGGGAAAATGTAATCATTTCCACTAATGTAAAGAAATTACCACATTAATTCTTGGTAACAGAATTCAGGTTGCCAGACTCAAATTACTAATTCTTCTTAGGAAGACCTTAACTATTTTTCTCCCCAAGTAGCATGCCTTTTTTCAAAATTAAGTGATAATTTCCTTTTTTAACTCCAGAGTGATCTGGAAAAGAATGAGTTGGCTTCTTTCCCCCATGATGCCTTATTTTTTAATGGATTGGATGTTAAATTCATCCCTTACTTCAGCCCCTTTTGCACTTTTTACCATGAGATAGTAATATAGCACTCTCACCCAGCTGTCTTTTTACTTCATACTTGCTCAAGGTTTTCTTCCCTTCTGCTTAGTGACTGTCTTTAACACCAGGGCTGGTAAACTGAATGCACTGATAAATGATGTAGGCTTAATAAATGATAATGTTTAAAACTCATTCTAGGTTTGTTCCCTAGGTGTGTGGTATGATTTCTACATCCAGGAAGACACTGCCTTCCCTTTTCTTTCATTTGTTCTTTTTCCGTAGGGAAAATGACCTTCTATATTATCAGTGTGAAGAGATTTTTTTTATCTTTATACCTGGAGAGACCTAAAAATACTCTAACTTTCATAAAAATGCTGTGGCTTAACCTAATATAGTCCTTAATTTTTTTCTATGATATGAGGGGGCTGATTTTCCTTTATTCTCTAAGATTATAGGCTATCCATCCAAAGCCAAGATAATCATAACTGTTTCCCTTTCTTGGAATCTATGGGGCAGCCATCTGATTATCTTGACACACTTCATAATAAGCTTTTGTTTGGATCTAGCCTTTCCTTGAATTTCAGTTCACCTTTAGTGTTCTAAGTAGGCCTCTGTGATAGTCTTTACTCACTTCTGTGTGGTCCAAAACCATGACAGTGTAGCATAGCTGGCAACAGTGGTATTTCATCTATTCTTCAAGAGAGATCCTAGTTATCTATGTGTAAAAATAGTTCTCTGGAGAGGTGTTATCCCTCTGGCTGTTACAGGATCTCTCCAGTTCCCCCTAGACAGAGATTTTGGGATATTTTGAGGACCTTTCTGGGTTTTGTTTTTGTTTTTTATTCAAGTGGGATTGAAAAAAACTACTAACTCTGTAGTAGTATGTCTTATATAGTTAGGATAGCCCTCTCCAGTTAGTTATGAATCCTGAACTTAACTTTGTAGGTATTTTTTTTTAATTTTTTTAATTTTTAAGAAGAAAACTGTTGATTTGTTTTTGTTAGAGCTCTCCAGTTCTGCTATTTGGCTTTAGTGTCTTCAAAAGTAATTTTTCTTTGACCAAGATAATTATTTTTTTTTCTGTTGCTTTTTTTCTAATAGTCAGTAGACAAAGAATGGAAATTGTTAGATTTATTTTTTGTGCATTATTTTTGGGGAAGTGATGGATGGGAGATAAGGAATTTCAAAGATAATAAGTCTTCTTTTGATATTTGTAGTGTGGCTCAAATACGCAGTTGCTTCATGTGTTTCAAGAAGACTTCATTATCGGATATAAGCCACATAAGGAAGATATGGAGAAAAAGGAAACAGAAATATTTTTTCAGCCATCACAAGGTACTTTTAAAAAATAGTCTGAATTTACTTTTTACAATTCTAAAAAAATGGGTCTCACTTTGTCACTCTGGGTAGAGTGCCATGGCTTCACAGCTCACAGCAACCTCAAAATCTTGGGCTTGAGCAATCCTCTTGCCTCAGACTCCTGAGTAGCTGGGACTACATGCGCCTGCCACAATGCCCAGTTAGTCTTTCTGTTCTTTAGTAGAGACAGGGTCTCACTTTTGCTCCGGTTGGTCTCGAACTCCTGAGCTCAAGCAATTTACCTGTCTTGGCCTCCCAGAATGGTAGTATTAGGTGAAAAAATAAAAAAAAACAAAGATTTCTAAGGCTTCACTGAGTATGGATCTTCAAATGTCATTACTCTCATAACTTTTGGCAGAGACTTCATTTCTATGAAAATTGTTTAAAGATGAAGAAGGTATGTGGCTGAAAATTGCATTTTAAAAGATGGTTCACTGGTGATATAGACTTTTGCTCTATGAAATGTGTTTATGAATACATTTGTACAGAAATGTATTTATGAATCCTGTTTTCTAAACTAATTTTAATTACTCAACTCCGCAATTAAATTATTTTGATTGATAGTAAATTCCATGTGGTATCATGAGGAACCAGTTAATTTTAGTATGGGTCTAAAAAGTTCCCTGTAAGTTGCTGCAGACCTGTGATAAATATAGAATAAATATAGAAGATGCCATGTTATGTGGTATGCTGGAAACTTCATGGACACGGAGAATGAAAGAGTTTTCCTCTTTGAAGTGCGATGTTTCTTCTGTTTGTGAAAGAAAGTAGTTTCTCCATAAGTCCTTTAAAAACAAACAATGTGATATTTAGTTTAAACTTTATAATTTAGCATAAAATATTCCTTTAAATGCTATCTTATATTTTAAATTAACAGACAATATATATTGTATATATATACCTTTGTAAAGCCACGATGTTCTGTTTGGATGAAAAGACGTATCCTACTTTAAGAATTAAGTTTCTATGATGAAAACTTTTTTAGTTTACGAATAAAGGTTACAAAAAGGTTTCCAGATACTTTATCTTATTTGGTTATAGATTGTGAGTATCTAGATGAACATATTTAATTTTCTTAGTACAGTTTTTATCAGTGAAATGTGTATACACATGTAAGGGAACTATTTCTACTGATTTTGTACAGATAATTTGCTTTAATGGAAAATGAAAATGAGGTCTCTTCTTCTAAGAAGCTTAGCTCACACATCTTTTCACTTCTCAGACTAATATTATTTCTTTTATGTATCTTTTTCCATATATCATAACTTTTAAAATTTATTACTTGTTCAGCTGTCATGTTCAGTTTTACTTCACTATCACTATAACCAAGTGATTCAATATCACTATAACCAAACTCTTGGGCTCAAGTGATTCCCTTGCTTCAGCCTCCCAAGTAGCTGGGACTATAGGTACAGGTGCTCACCACAATGCCCAGCTATTTTTAGAGATGGGGGTCTTGTTCTTGCTCAGGCTGGTCTTGAACCTGTGAGCTCAGGCAGTCCACCTGCCTCAGCTTCCCAGAGTGCTAGGATTACAGGCATGAGCCACTGCACCTGGCCCTATGTTAAATTTTTTAATATGCTTTCCAACAAACGTTGCTACCATTTATACCAGCCTGCTAGAAAACAATCCTTACATGTAAAGTTAGTATTTTTCTTTATAATATTTTTGAGAGACTTGCATTTAAATTTATTTTTTTATTTCTCTCTTTTGATATTTCTTTATGCAACTACTAAATCAAGCCAAGAAAGGTTTTTAAGCTTTCTTGGTTTCCTCTAGTTTTTATGTGAAGTTTATTTATAGCTCTGTCATTTTTTTGAGACAGGCTCTTTCTATTGCCCCGGCTAGAGTGCAGTGGCATCATCATAGCTCACTGTAGCCTCAAGCTTCAGGGCTCAAGTGATCCTCCTGCCTCAACCTCCCAAGTAGCTGGAACTACAGTCACATGCCACTATGCCTGGCTAACTTATACTATTTTTGGTAAAGTCAGGGTCTTGCTCAGGCCAGTCTTGAACTCCTGATTTCAAGTGGTCCTCCCACCTTCGCCTCCCAGAGTCCTAGAATTACAGGCATGGGTCACCATAGCCTTATAGCTATTTTTTTTTTTCCTGCGGTGCCTCCAAGTGTCCTGGAGCTGGGCAGAGCCAGCCCAGGGGTCTTCTTGAGGAAACTAAGCCAGCGTGACCAGGGCCAGGCACCTGTACCCAGCAGCTAAGACAGCACAGCCCTGGCTGGAGCCATGGCAGAGATGTGGCGCAGGCGTGGGTCAAGGCTGCCTCCCTCCTATAGCTATTTTTTTAAAGGACTTGATATATATATTTCTCCTCTTCCCTACCCCTGCCTTATTTTTTATTTTCTGTATTTTAATTAATTATTCTTTTTTAATTAAGAAAAATGACAAATACAGACAAAATTAGAGTACATAGTTAAATGAACATACATGTGCCCATTATGTAAATTGAAGATTTTAAGATTTTATCACATGTGCTTTAGCTACATAATTTTCTTTCCCTTTTTCCCCTGAAATGTTTTAAAGCAAATTTAGCCATTATGTTATTCCAGTGCATTTCTAAACATGACTTCCTTACGTGTTTCCTATTATAAGATTGATAAAATAACAAAATTCCTCGGAATTGTCTATGTTTAGCTACTTTATATTTACTTTGTTCAGTTGTCTCGGAAATGTCGGGGTTTTGTTTTTATGTTTTTAATGTGTTTAATTGTTTGAATCCATATCCACATAAGGTCCACACATTTTGTTTTCATTATCTATTGAGTCTTTTAATCTAAAGTGGTCTCCCTGTATATACACGCATTATGCCATCAACTTATTTTAGAGCAAGTTTTTCTTTTAGGAGTTTCTCTGACTACTTACTTGTGATGCCATTTAAACTTTTTCTTCTCCCCCAGATTTCCTATAAAGTGGAAGTTAGCTTTATAGACATGACGTAGGTGATGCTGGCCATTTCGTATGTATCACCCAGGAAGAACACAATGTTTGGCTGTCTCACGTTAGTGATAATAAAACTGCTAGTGGCCGCAGTCTTTTGTCTCATGGATTCTTCCATTGAATATTTTTGATCTTGAATCATTTCATTAGAGATTGCAAAATCACTACTTTCTAACTTTACTAGTGCTCATTTATTTATTGGCTGAAAAGCATCTATTCTTGATAAGCATTCCCTTATCAAGTAGGGAAATTAATAGGTTACTTTGAAAAAGTTATTTGTTCTTTCCTGTTAATTAACAGTTTTAGAATAAGGAGTTTGTGCCTTCCTTACCTTCAGGGGTTGCTGAATTTGTTGTTGTTTGGTTTTCTTTGTCTTTTGAGTTTCTTTATGAACTTATAAAAAAAAACCCCACACAACTCTTTAGTGAACAATAATGTACACACAGAGAAGTACTCGTGCAACTCATGGATTTTTATTTATATAGCTATATTTTAGTCATTTTATAATCTTTTTTTTTTAATGCTTTCATTGTCCTATATTAGGCTAGTAAGGACCCATTCAAGTAAATCCTGGGTCATTTTGAGAAAACTTCATTATTCTGAGAGTTTACTTTTTTTTTTTTTCTTTTTTTGCAGTTTTTGGCCAGGGCTGGTTTGAACCCACCACCTTCAGCATATGGGGCTGGCGCCCTACTTCTTGAGCCACACGTGCCGCCCAGAGTTTACTTTCTTTCAGATACAAGATACCCCAGGATAATCTTGTAGATATCTTCGGCAAGAATGGAGTCATCCCTCCAAACTGTGTATTTTAATGTGGGGATGCTATTTCGAGACCTCAATTTGAGCTCTGTCAGTGCTCATTGCCAATGAGTTGTTATGAGTTTTCATTTTTAAGGAAAATTTTTATTGTCCTGGGTAGATCTCATTTTCATATATGACGAATATAATTGTTAATAGGAAAATATTATCTATGAGTATTTTTTCCTTAAAAAATGCACAAAATGTCTACACAAGCTCTTCTGTACTCTATCACTGCCCCTCCTGCCATCATGATTTAAGATATTTTTTCTTTTTCCTTTTTTTTTTTTAAGACAGGGTCTCACTCTGTCATCTAGGCTAGAGTATAGCAGCAGCTTCATGGTTCACTGCAACCTTAAACTCCTGGCCTCAAGCTATCTTTCTGCCCTGGCCTCCCAAAGTGCAAGGATTACAGGCGTGAGCCTGAGAAAGAATGAGGCCTCATCTTTACAAAAAGTAGAAAAATTAGCTGGGTGTGCTGGTACACTCCTCTAGTCCTACCTACTTGGGAGGCTGAGGCAGGAGAATTGCTTGAGCCCAGGAGTTTAAGGTTGTAGTGAGCTATTTTGATGCCTCTGAACTCTAGTTGGGACAATAGAGCAAGACCCTGTCTCAAAGAAAATGCAGTTGTTTTATCAAGAAAATCAGGGTAAATGTTTATTTCTTTCTTCTTTTTAATTGTCAGTTTTCCAAGTAAAAAGTAGTACCTCTCTTACTTCAGGGAGTATTCATTGAGACTGGCTTGTGCTCGTATGTGCTTGTCAACTCTCTTTCTCTGCCTTACTTTCTTGCTTGCTTCTAGTCCTTCCTTCTCTTCTCTTTCTTCTTCCCCCCCTCCTTTCTTTCTTATGTGCCCCCCCAGGTATTTTTATGAACTCAATTTTTTAATAAATTGCATTCATTTTTATTCTTTGATGTTCAGATTTTTCATCTTTGACCAGTAGGTGGATAATATCCTTTCATGTTGGCTTTTGTGTACTTTTGACAGTCTCATTAGTCTTGAATAGTTACCTAACTTTTGGCACAAAATTGTATGAAATTCTTCCTCACAGTCTGTTTTTCTCTTTGCCTCTCAACTTCTATGAATGTCAGAAGTGTTTGTAACTTTAAAAAAATGTTTTTTAAAAGTCTATACAAACATATTAAGTATCTTTTTTCTTTGAAAAATAGGATATCGCCCACCACCATTTTCAGAAAAGTTCTTTCTAGTAGTGATTGAAAAGGACAGCAATAATTGCTCTATTCTGCATATGTGGCACCTTCATCTTAAATCTGTACAAGCATGTTTAGGTAAGTAATTTTATTATAATTTTATACAGAGATGATGTGAAAAAAATTAATTTTATAGAATATGCTTTAAGTTGGCTAATTCCTTAAGAGGAATTTCTGAAAAACTGTAAATTGAATTGCTGAACTGAAATATGTCTCTGCCAAACTTTTAATTACGAGGTCATAAATCATTAATGAAGGTGTCTAATCCTGAAAACCAACCAGTCTATGGGTACATTAGACATATAAGAAAAAAAGCTTGATTTATATTTTTCAGTGAATATTTATTGAGTGCCTGTTATAACTCTATTTGGATACTATATTAATAAGCCAATTCTGTCCATAGAGTTCAGATTGTATTTTTTGTTGAATAATACATACTGCTCTCTTGATTCAGTGGACATCAGCTTTATCATCTTTTTTTTTTTTTTTTTGAACACTTTGAGACATGGGTGCCGCCCTTGTCTATTTCTTTTTGTATGCATTCCTTCATTTCATTTTATTTATTCATTTGTTTGTTTTCTCATATATATGTATGTATGTACACACACACACACACACACACACACGTCAAACCCTTTTTCCACCTCGGACGGACTGGGTGATGTGCTGCCCAACTGTGCCAGCTTTGTCATCTTTAAGAGAAGATTAGCTACATGTATTTGGCAAAATATGAGTGAGCATTTAAAGCTTACAGTAAACAAACTGTTTCTGTAGAAAGTTAAGAAATATAGAATGATAGAAAATGATTTTAAGCATGCTTTTGCTATATATATTCAGATTAATCTCTTAATAAATTAGGAAATTATGGTATAAAGCAAAGAAATGAAGCATAGATTAAAAAAAATTTTTTTTTGAGGGTGGTGCCTGTGGCTCAATGGGTAGAGTGCCGGCCCCATATACTGAGGGTGGCGAGTTCAAACCTGGCCTTGGCCAAACTGCAACAAAACAATAGCCGGACATTATGGCGGGCGCTTGTAGTCCCAACTACTTGGGAGGCTGAGGCAAAAGAATCATCTAAGCCCAGGAGTTGGAGGTTGCTGTGAGCTGTGTGACGCTATGGCACTCTACCGAGGGTGATAAAGTGAGACTCTGTCTCTACCAAAAAAAATTTTTTTTGAGAGATAATAGTTAAAGTGAAGAAGTGTACAAATAGTTATATCAAACTGAATTTATATAACATTTAATACAGTGAACCAATAATAAGTACCTTTTTGTTCACTTTGTATTATGCATTAGGCCATGAACAGTCAATTTTTTTTTTTTTTTTTTTTTTTTTTTGAGACAGAGTCTCATTTTGTCACCTTTGGTTGAGTGCTGTGGTTTCATAACTTAGGAACCTCAAACTCTTGGGCTCAAATGCAAGTAGCTAGGACTACAGGCTTTGGCCATATTGCCCATCTATTTTTTTTTCTTTTTTTTAGAGACAGGGGTCTTATTCTTGCTCAAGCTGGTCTTGAACTCCTGAACTCAAGCAGTCCATCTGCTTCGGCCTCCCAGAGTGCTAGGATTACATGTGTGAGCCACTGTGCCTGGCCCCAGCCAGATGATTTAATAGAACGTTTACCTTTAATAGCTAATGTAAATTCCTAATCTTCTTGAGGCACCAGGAATTAAAAATTCTTTCAGAGCCTTTGGAGTTAATTTTGGGATTGTATGTGTTTCTTAGAAATGCAAGAATCTATGGGATCTAAAACTAATTCATCAAGAAGAGATTCTTAACCCACCAGAGAATATAGGATTTTCTAGAATTGGGCACAGAGCCAGGAATGGTTCTAAGTAGATTTATAGAGGTAGTAACAAATCCTTATAGTAGGACATGAGTCATGCACTACCTTCTGTCCCCACTACTTATGGGAGTGTCCCACAGTTGTTGCCTTATGGCCAGGGCTGCTTAGAGTTGTTTGCCTATCCTGTTTATGACAACATAAACATAGAAAATCACAGGCAATGAGATTATGGAAGAGGCAAACAAATAATATGCTCTTTTTCACTGTGATAGAAAACTTCCATCTTTTGGTTCTAGCATTCTCTGCAGATTTAACAGAGCATACGTTGTCCTTCACAGCTAACACTGGACTGTATTAGAGTGTTGAGGGCTTACATCAAGTTGGAGAAGGAATATGTTGAGTACTTTCTGGGTGCCAGGCTTGGAGATAGGTGCTTTGTATATGTAAGATAGGTACTGTTCCCCAATTTACTAATGGTATAAGGCTAAATAACTTGACCAAGTCCTATTATATGGTTTGTCATTAGATAGGCCTGTTGATGCTC
Organism: Otolemur garnettii; assembly: GCF_000181295.1. Classification (NCBI taxonomy): domain Eukaryota; kingdom Metazoa; phylum Chordata; class Mammalia; order Primates; family Galagidae; genus Otolemur; species Otolemur garnettii. Next base: position 4,295,937 of record NW_003852406.1, on the reverse strand, counting down.
AAGTTTTTTCCTTTTTACCTGCTTTTATTTTCTTTCTTAACATGATGTATATATTAGAAAATTGCCTGGTTTACAGGAAGAGAAATAGTAGAGTTCAACCTTATTTTGCTGGTGAGAGAGTAACCAGAGATGGTGAAGTGCCTTGCTTAAGGAAATACATTGAGTTAGTGATAGAGCCAGGTGTGGGACTCCTGGCTTCTGACTACTGATTCAAGTCTATAGTCTTAAGTGTTTTCATATTTCTTACTCAGTGGCCTTCCATTATAAAGGAAATTGACATTTTTAATATAAAAGCAAAAAGGATTGATTAATCTCTTGGATATTCTGGTGTTCCTGGAATTATATAAAACAACAAGACATTGAGATCCCTGCCCTTAATGAATACTGCCATAGTCTTGGAGAGACAAATAAATATAATACAAAGTGTAACAGAAGCACAGATAACTGAATCTGCTTTGAGACTTACACTTGGATATGGAACCTGGAAGAAGAAGATCAAGTCCATATGCCTTACAAAGCCAGTCAACCAATACTATGTTATGTTTGCTTGGAATTCCTACTTTTTCTTTTTGTTCTTGAAATCACTGTCTTGTTTGAGCATTTAATAGTTAGAAGGCTGGTATTCTAAGATCTTCTTTGCCACTAATTAAATATATCATCTTAAGAAAATCATTAAGCTGTCTTAAGTTTAAATTTCTTTATTCATGAAGTAGTACATTGTTATTTCTCAAAGTTTGATTCATGACCCATCCTTTTCAGAAATATCTGGCCTGATTATTACAATACAGATTACTGGAATCTACCCCAAGTCAGCTGAATCATTGTTTTTGTGGTTAAGCTTGGGAATTTGCAGGTTAACAAATTTTCTGACACTTTTAGTATGCTTTAAAATTTGTGTAAACACTGGAAGATTTTTTTTTTTTTAACTTTTTTATGTTGTGGGTCTTACTTGATGGTACTCTTGTGATGGAGTGTTGATGCTAATAAAAATTAAAATTATACAAGAGAAAAATTACCAAGGTAACTAAGCAAAATTTTGAAAATAGGCCTCATCTCCAAAGTGCTTTATACATTTATTTCAAATTGATACACAATAATTGTATGTATTTATGGTGTACATATAATATTTTGATATATGCATATGATATGTAATGATCAAATCAGGGTATTTAGAATATTTATCACCTTAAATATTTATGTTTTCTTTAACATTAAATTTATTCTCATAGTTATTTTGCAATGTACAGTGTATTAACTATATAGACACCCTACTGATTGATCGAACACTAGGTCTTATGTCTTTTGTTTAACCAATCTCTTTTTACCTCCTGCCCCTTCCTAGCCTCTCTCTACCTCTACAAGATCAACATTTTTAGCTCCCATATATGAGTGAGAACATATGATACTTGTCCTTCTGTACTTAATTTATTTCACTTAACATAGTGACTTAGAGTTCCATCTGTATTGCTGCAAATAACAGTATTTCATTCTTTTTATGGCTGAATAGTATTCTATAGTGTGGATATACCATGTTTCTTTATCCATTCATCCATTGGTGGATATGATTCCATATTTGCTATTCTGAGTAGTCCTGCAATAAACACGAGGTTGCAGGTATCCCTTTAATATAATGATTTCCTTTCCTTTGGCTAAATGCCTAGTAGTGGCATTGCTGGATTGTTTGGTAGTTCTATTTTTAGTTTTTTGACAGACCTTCCTATTGTTTTCCTTAGTGGCTGTACTCATTTACACTCCTACCAAAACTGTGTGAGTTTTCTGTGTATCCTTACCTCCAAAGTCAAAGTACTTTCAAGAAGCCATGTTTCTTAAGTGACGACAAAATAATATTCTAATTCATGTGTATGGTGCTGATAGTCATACATTTCATGATTTCATGATTTGTTTTTAAAGCTAAAGCTTCAGAAGGTGTTTCATCTGAGAGTTTGCTTTCAGTCCCTGGACAGAAGAATGTAGACTCTTCTCCAGAAACCTCTCCTAGTGTGAGCCCCATGACACACTCTTCATCAATTGCCAATCTTCAAACTGCCAGTAAACTTATTCTGAGTTCTAGACTGGTATATAGCCAGCCCCTTGATCTCCCAGAAGCAGTTGAAGTAATAAGAGCAACACCTTCTGCAGGTAAGATAACTTTAAGAATGGGCAGAGGTAGCCCAGAGTGATAAAATAGATGAACTCTTAGAGGGTAAAATAGATGAACTCTTCTGAAATATGTGCTATGTTGACTTTGAAGTAAAGAGGTACTTTCTAGTAATGATATATTCGTTTAGAAACATTCTTATATTCATTTAGAAACATGTTCCTGTGATAATTTTAAGATGAGATGTTTTGCCTACACTTTGACAGTAAAATTTCAAAGAACAAATATATATATTTGCGAATCACTAAAGCTTTTTTTAAAATTTAAGGTTTTTAATCTACATTATGTTAATCATGTCTTATTCAGTATTTTTGAACAAGGTTTGTCCTACTTTGGGGAAAAAATGCAGTATAAAAGACTACAGTTTGGCTGGGTGCAGTGGCTCCCACTTGTAATCCTAGCACTCTGGGAGTCCATGGCAGGAGGATCACTTGGTCTTCAGAATTCAAGATTAGCTGAGCAAGAGTGGGATCTAGTCTCTACCAAAAATAGAAAAATTAATGGGGTATTATGGTGGGTGTCTGTAGTCCCAGCTACTTGGGAGGCTGAGTCAGGAGGATCACTTGAGGCCAGATGTTTGAGGTTGCTGTGAGCTATGCCAATGCCACTGCACCTAGCCTAGGCAACAGATTGAGACTCTGCCTCAAAACAAAAACAAAAACAAAAACAACTATCATTTGGCTGGCTTAGAATGATAACTGACTTTAGCAAAGTAGATAAGATAATTTGGAAGGCAGGACTGCCACTTACGGAATTCTCATTGGGGAGTTTTTAGAATAGTGTTTTGGGGGATCATAATTGGAGATTTGAGGTGGTTCCATTTACTGGTGAATGGTATTGAGTATGGGTATTCTTTCATTCATCCTTAAAACAGGTTTGCATTCACAGTTGTAAATATCACACTGAGAAGAGTGTACTCTGGTCTAGATGCAGACCTAGGCCAGTTTTTGAATCTTGAAAAGTTTGGGTTATACTCAAATAAGTTTATTGGAGCTCATGATGATGGATTACATTTTTCAGGGACTTTATAAAATGCTTTCAGATGTCTTAACAGTAACACTACAAGAGAAGTAGTAACTGATCCCTATTATTTAGAGGAAATAGGCTGCAGTGGTTAAGTAGCTTTCCCACTGTTTTGAAGGTATTGGTGGGTTGGAACTTGAATATGGGTCTTCTGACCTCAGCTCTTCATGGCTAGTTCCCTTTGTCTTATAATTGACAGTAGATGGACACTGTTAGTCTTTTGCAGTCAGGAATAAATAAATGTGAGGATTCTGGTTCAATGTTAAAAGAGGATGAATTAAAGCTGGTGAACAGAGTGAAATCTATTGGTCTGTTTTATTATCTGAAAAAAATTTGATGGTAGGGGTGTATCTGGAGTCTGGATTAGTTGAAGGAAGGTTAAGGATATTTGAAGGGCAAATTATAACAATCACTTAAGCATATGTGATGAAAATTATAAAATGTAGAGTACAAAAGTAGTGAGGTATGTTCTGGTGAAGGCATATATCAATATAAATTATGGCAGATAACACATTTATTTAGGATTGATTTATTTCATTGCTCTTGAGTTTTACTTTAATTAAATGTTTACACCATTTAAATTTAATTATTAGAAATAAATTAAGTGTCTACGGCCATACCACCCTGAATGTGCCCAGTCTCATCTGATCTCGGAAGCTAAGCAGGGTCAGGCCGGTTAGTACTTGGATGGGAGAAATAAATTAAGTGATTATCATTGCATATTTTGATTTTACTGATGGGCTGTCAAAGACTTCTGTGGATACTTTTGAGGCTTTTGAATTTATCACGTTATACAGTTTGATTATTAGTATATTATTTTGTGGCTTTATTATTATAACCATCTGCGTTTTCTTTTTTAAGGCCATCTGAGTTCCTCTTCAATTTATCCAGTATGCCTTGCACCTTATTTAGTGGTTACAACTTGTTCTGACAATAAAGTACGCTTCTGGAAGTGTTGTATGGAAACCAAAAGTAATAAAAGTGATGAGAAGGCAGTTTATGATTGGAAGAGATGGCCCCTGATGAACGATGAAGGAGAAGATAATAGCAGTACCGTGAGCATTGTGGGAAGACCAGTTGCTGTTAGCTGTTCATATACAGGTCGCCTTGCCGTGGCTTATAAACAACCAATCCACCACAATGGTTTTGTTTCTAAAGAATTTTCCATGCATGTTTGTATATTTGAATGTGAATCTACAGGAGGGTCAGAATGGGTTTTAGAACAAACAATTCATCTTGATGATTTGGTTAAGGTTGGCAGTGTACTTGATTCACGGGTCAGCGTTGACAGTAATCTCTTTGTATATAGCAAATCAGATACATTTTTGAGCAAGGATAGATATCTTATTCCAAATATCAAGCATTTAGTACATTTGGACTGGGTATCAAAAGAAGATGGCTCCCACATTCTCACAGTGGGGGTTGGTGCTAATATCTTCATGTATGGGAGGCTTTCAGGAATTGTGACTGAGCAAACTAACAGTAAAGATGGAGTCGCTGTCATTACTTTACCACTCGGGGGCAGTATCAAGCAAGGAGTTAGGTCAAGATGGGTTCTTCTTAGATCCATAGACTTGGTGTCTTCTGTTGATGGCACACCTTCACTGCCTGTTTCTCTGTCTTGGGTAAGAGATGGAATATTGGTGGTAGGAATGGACTGTGAAATGCATGTATATGCACAGTGGAAGCACGCTGTGAAATTTGGAGACATTGAAACTGATAGTCCTGATGCAGAAGCAGCAGCAACACAGTATCATTCAGCATTTAAATCTAGTATGGTGGCAAGAAAAAGTATGGTTGAAGGGACAGCTGGTGCTGATGATGTTTTTTGTCCACCAACTGTAGTTCAAGATGGTGGCTTATTTGAGGCTGCTCATGTACTTTCCCCCACTCTTCCACAATATCATCCAACTCAACTTTTAGAATTGATGGATTTGGGGAAAGTGCGAAGGGCTAAAGCCATCCTCTCTCATTTAGTGAAATGTATTGCAGGTGAAGTTGCTATAGTTAGAGATGCTGATGCTGGAGAAGGAAGTAAGCGACATCTTTCTCGAACCATTAGTGTAAGTGGCAGTACAGCAAAGGATACAGTCACTGTGGGAAAAGATGGTACTCGCGATTATACTGAGATAGATTCTATCCCTCCGCTACCACTATATGCATTGCTTGCTGCAGATCAGGATACTTCCTATAGGATTTCAGAAGAAAGTACAAAAATACCACAGAGCTATGAAGATCATACTGAAAGCCAACCAGAGGACCAGTATTCAGAGCTGTTTCAAATCCAGGATATAACAACAGATGATATCGATTTAGAACCAGAAAAAAGAGAAAACAAATCAAAAGTAATAAATCTTTCTCAATATGGACCAGCTTACTTTGGCCAAGAACATGCTAGAGTACTTTCAAGTCATCTTATGCACTCAAGTCTACCAGGCCTTACCCGTTTGGAGCAGATGTTCCTTGTAGCTTTGGCTGATACAGTGGCTACTACCAGCACTGAACTGGATGAAAACAGAGATAAGAGTTACTCAGGTAAATATTCACCCTAAAAATGTATAAAATTGTTATTAACAGGCTAGGTACAGTGGCTCATGCTTATAATCCAAGAACTCTGGGAGGCCAAGGTGGGTGGATTGCTTGAGCTCACGAGATCAAGACCAGCCTGAGCCTCACAAGATCAAGACCAGCCTGAGCAAAAGCAAGACCCTGTCTCTACTAAAAATAGAAAAACTAGCCAGGCATTTTGTTGGGTGCCTATAGTCCCAGCTTCTCGGGAGGCTGAGGCAAGAAGATCTCTTAAGGTCAAGTGTTTGAACTTGCTGTGAGCTATGACACTGTGGCACTCTACTGAGGGTGACAGAGTGTCTCAAAAACAAAAAAAGTAAACATAAATTAATAATTTTTTTGTATTCATATGATGACTCACTTATTGAATTGCAGTTGAATTACTTTCAAACTCTGCAGAGACAGGACCTCTCTAATAGACAATAGCTACGTGCAAAAGGAAAGACAGTTGTGGCAGGCATCACTTCATGTGTTGTGATATCTATATGTATTCTCATGTGTGTTTACACTGAAACCTTTGTATGATTTTGGATATATAGTCTCTCTGTTTTTCAAATAGATTGATCCCCATGATTTTCTTTTTTTCTTTGAATGATAATAATGAACCATTTGTTAATTTTACTATAAAATTATGAGGTTTATAGGGACCTCAGACCTAATTTTTTCACCTTCCCATTTCTACAATTACTTAATGGTCTCCAAAAAATCTTTTGAGATAGAGGTTTCCATATATTTAATGCTATATGTGAACTATACCTAATTCATTCTGTAACCAGAAAATTTTTGGCTGTCTCCTGAAAGTAGTTTCTGTTCTCTCTTATGTGGATGGTTGAAGGTAATGATGTTGATTATATACAGTGGCATTAGTAAAGGAAATGCAAAATTACTGATCTTTCATTCATTATTCATTCAGTAAATATTATGGAGGAGTGAAAAATTACCGTGTGCCAGGCACTTATGTACCTTATATTATTTAATTATCACAACAATCCTCTAGTTAGGTAGCTATTGTTATATTCAATTTTATAGGAGACAACTAATACTTAGGAAATTAAGTGCCTCATCTAAGATCGCATATCCATTAAGTGGCAGAACTGGGGTTCATATGTGAATAAAGTGTTACCTGAAACCTGTATTCTTTTAAATATTTCATAAGATTTCCAGATTTAGGGGAAAAGATTATTCCTCAAAGCCAGATAAAAAAATAACTCTTTGTATAGGTTTACATCCTTATGTCTCCAAAGTTTTGTCTTCTGCAGACTAAAATAGCTAGAGACCTTAGAACAGCGGTTCTCAACCGGTTGCGACCCACAGGAACTATATTAAAGGGCTGCAGCATTAGGAAGTTTGAGAACCACTGCCTTAGAGGGTTTTGCCTGTCATCTATTTTCTGACTGTTAATTGAGAAAAAAATAGACTTAACCATTATGAAATTGTGTGCAGTAGAGCAAGATTCTCCCCAAATAGCCTTAAGCTTTTGTTGCATACTTAATATATATTGGTACTCTGAAATCCATGAAAAATAGTTTGTACTTTCTGATATAAAACTGTATCATTGGCTAAGCGGTATCAAAGCTTATCCTGGTCACAACTGGACATTGATCAGTTAATAAGGCATGGATGATTATTTCCATTTTACAGGTGGGAAACTGAAGCTCAGAGATTAAATAAATTAGTTGTGCATCTCAGTAAATGGACTCAAAATAAATGAATTCTTCCATTTGTTCAAGTGGGACAATTTACGATTATTCTTGACTCTGCTTTCTGTCATACCCCCTGTCTAGTCCATTGGCAAATGCTATCAGTTTCGTTATGTCCAGAATCCAATTACTCTCATCACCTCTATGGTTACTACTCTAGTCCAAGTAACTGCCATCTCCTAACTGCTTCATCCTTGCTACTTTGGCTGTTCCTCACTTAGGAACATGCCCCACATGATCAGCACTCACTTCTACTCTCCACAGCACTCCATTGCACTTCTTCCAAATTTATAGATGACTTATTCACTCACCTCTTCAGTTTCCTGCAGACATGTCACCTTATTGGAGAGTTCTTTCTCTGCCTCATTATATAAAATAGAACTTTTTTACTCTTGTCTAGCACTCCCTATTTCTTAATCCTGTTTTATTTTCCTCCATAGCACTATTTTCCACATATTATTTGCTTATTTATTATTCATCTCTGCCTACTAAAATGTAATCTCCCTGAGAGTAGAGACTTTACCTTATTCACTGCAGAATCCCCAGTACTTACAGTGTACCTCACATGTAGTTAAGTAGATGCTTAGTTTGAGACAGAGTTTCACTTTGTCACTCTCAGTGGAGGGCTGTGGTGTCATAGCTGACAGCAACCTCAAACTCTTGGGCTTAAGCGATTCTCTTGCCTTAACCTCCTGAGCAGCTGGGACTACAGGCGCCTGCTATATGCCCTGCTATTTTTTGGTTGTAGTTGTCGTTGTTTGGCAGGCCCGGGCCAGGCTTGAACCCACCAGCAGTGTATGTGGCTGGTGCCCTAGCCCCTGAGATACAGGCACTGAGCCTGAGCTTTGGTGATTTAAAAAAATTATTTGGAAAATACCGTTTGATTCTACAGTCATTGGGTACTTTCCAAACGTTGGTTGTTTGGTGCTGTCAATACTTTTGCATTACTTTTATCCAGCAGTGGTTATAGTTTTGATTGGCCACATTTTCATACCTTTGCTCAGCTTTCCACTAAGTGGAATCAGATTTGTGTAAGTAAATTTGTGGAATCAAAGTTAAGGTTCAACTTAACCTTCTAATACTAACGAGCCTAGAGAATCAAATTTTGAATCTTTGGTGGTGAAGCTAACCAGAGTAGAAAGTGTCACTATTCGATTATATAACAAATGATTTCACCTTAGTTGAATAATTCCTGTCTTTGAATCTTATCTGAGTTCATGTAGGAAATATTTTTTAAAATCATATCTTAGTATAGTTTAATTGGATTTTAAGATTTCTTTCCTTGTATTATAAATATAAATGCTGTTATCTGTTCTAATAGGTAATGATATTTTCCCAAATTATTTTTCATTTATAGTTTTGCTTTTTAAATGTTTTTTTTATTTAGGTTTTTACATTTTAAATATTCATGTTTTGGGGGGAAGATCTTAAACTTTAAGGAATATACTAAAAATATATATTTTGTGTATATTATTAAATTTAATGTTCATTTTATAACATTTTATTGGTTTGTAGCCTCTTGTATTTTTTTTTTTTTTTGCTTAAACATGCTTTCTGTTTAAATTCTAGGCAGAGACACCTTAGATGAGTGTGGTTTGAGATACTTGCTGGCTATGCGACTGCACACATGCCTTTTGACTTCACTGCCCCCTTTATACCGAGTGCAGCTACTTCATCAAGGTATTCCACTCAGTGTTTGGACCTTTGCACAATTTGTATTTAGTACTGAAGTAGTGGGTCTGTTCATGTCTGTGTGTGAGCATTAGGTGAATTATTAGATGCACACCTCTCCCTGGTCTTAAGATTTTCCTGTGGCATAGTACCCACGTAGTCTTTGTCTTTGTATCCTTGAGCTCTATTCTGTGACTTTTGTTGATTTGACTCAGTTTCGTAGACCTTCCTCACTAAAGTTGTAGTAGCTTAGGGAGTGTAATTGTGGTATACCTGAGGTTGTAACCCAGCATGGCCCTCTGAAAGTAGCCCTGAATTTCTGATGTCTTTTCTTCAAAATTATGTAAGTTTTGCTCTATAACATGTTATTTGTATTTATTTTAATATAAGCAATATGTTTTACTTAGCAGTAAGTAAAGTTGATGTTTCAGGAAGTTCTGCCATGTTGGTACCGTGGATTTGCATACTTCCAGCATATTGCTACACCTGACTGAGACAAAAACTTATATTGGCCTTCTCATGGATTAAAAAATTGAAACTATAGAACTTAAAGTGACCTGCCCAGGCTATAGGACTCTTTATTAGTAGAGCTGGAATTAGAATGCCAGTCCATTGTTCCTTTCATTAGACTATATTTCTTTTGAAACCAGCATCCTGAAAACAGTCCCTTTAGCATTAGTGTTGCAGGACCTAGAATACCAGGTTTGATGGGCTAAGGTAAAGCACTTATCCTTAAGTATTCTTTGAAAACAAGAATCTAAACAGCTATCTGATATTCTTTTGTCTGTCTAAACTATATGTCATCTACCCAAGCCTTTCTTTTGGAAACATTTAGATTTTGCTGGTTTTTTTTCTATTTGTGAATGACCTTATAAATATCTGTCTTTCCAATTATTCCCTTGTGTTAGTTTCCTAGTAGCGGAATTGCTGAATCAAAAGAAGTGAAAATTCTTAACTCTTGATAAAACATTGCCAAAATACTTTTGAGAAAGACCGTGCTCATTTACATTCCAGAAATATGGTGATGCCAGAATCAACCCACTGCCAACATTTGATACAGTCATTTTAAACAAAATATGCTATTTGGATAGAATTTAAAAATGGTATTTCAGTGTTCTTTTAAATTTTAGTTTTAAATAATAGTCAAGTCGTACAGAATTACTTAATGATGATTTTGTACCATTGCCTAAGGGAGATCTGAAAGACTTAAATTTCTAAATCTTTGTCAAATTCCGTTTTCCCTGTGACTACCGTTAAGCCAAAATGTTGGATGTGAGAAGTGACTGATTGTGTAGATAATGATCCTGGGAACAGTTTTCAGGGAAAAAGTTAAGTAGCCAGTATTTAGAAAAGCTAAGAAGAGCAGACAGAGATAAATTGGAAAGAATAACCTGCCATTGGTAGGTAAATAAAAAAAAATGCCTAATTGGTGCTCCTGTTCTTTTCTTGCCTAATAGGGTTTCTCACCTCTATTATGTTTTTAAATACATTCACTGCTCTCCTTATCCTGTTTTTTGAACCTAATTCTTTTGACATGCTTGTGTGCATTTTTGTTTCTTCTTAATTAAATTTAAGGGTATAGAATGTAATATATTTTATATTGGTCTTTTATATTACAAATTTTGTATCAGTATTTTAAAAATATATAAAATCCAAAATTTTATAGATTTTGTATTGCTATGTAATAGTAGTTTATATAGTAGAATATCAGTTATCAGTTATTTGATGTAGTAATACTTTCTTCATCAGACAAAAATTTAAATAGTGAGAAAATTAATCTGCCTTTTAGGTTATGAAAAGCTAAACTGATAGTAAATTTTGTCCTAAATTTGTAGGACAAAATTTTGTTGTATTAATGTTGTATTATTTGTTGCATATTGTTGTTGCATGTTGTTGCTTGTTGTATTAATTTTGTGGTAAGATTCTAAACACAGTTGTATGTTAAGTGTTAGTAATGGGAAATTTAAAAGAGTTAAGATTTTTATTCAAAATGATCATAATAGTTTTTTCTTCTATACTTTCTGAAAGAATTATTATGAAGCAATAAGCTTTAAACTACATATGAAATCTATATAATAGTTCATAATGAAAAAATTATGTGTAATGCTGATTCTTAATAGCATTGAGAAACCTTTGTTATAACATGACTATCATTTGCTTTAGACATTTCCTTGTTTCCCAAATGGGTTCATCTGTGTAGTTGCTCGGGACTAATCAGTTTTCTTTCTGAGACTTCTCAGTGTTCTTCCCAGCATTCCCATTATCTATTTCCATCTTTTCTCTGTGGTTCGCGTCTCATCTGGTTTCCTTTTCACCTGCTCTAAGTGGAGTAGAGTATTATCAGTAGTTAAACTGTTGATAAATCCATTTGTACTCACAAGTCTGATGGTGTCGCTAAACATTTTGTTGCCTCTCAGCACAACCTGGATCCTGGTTAGTCTTCGCCCAGGGTCAAAAAAAGAAAAAAAAAAGGGTTTGCCATATAGCATCAGTATTAAGCAGCTTTAAACTACATTTAACTCCTGGTACTAAAGGCAGAAGAAGGTACTTTGTGACTGTAACTTATCACTGATATTCCCTGTAGTGCTCATGAAATTTAGAGCTTTCTTTGAAGTGTTACTTAGTTCACTATTCACAAGGCCAGAGAGAAGAATGGGGCTATTTTCAGTATTCAGTACGAAAGCTTGTAGTCCTCAAGCGAGGGGCACTGGAATCAACACCCAAGCAGTGAGCCGCGTGCTTTTGACTTGACTGAAACTTTCACTGTTGATAAATGTGGTGTGCAAACATGTGAATTACTTAGTATTCTTTCTAATGATTAAGTTTTAGTGTCCCTCTTTTTGTAGGGGAAACAAAGACAAATATATTTGGGAAAAAAGAGATTTGGGTTGTGTGTCCTGTTACTGATCTTGTATTCAGAAGATTATAGTATAAATTTCTGAATGATAACAACTTCTTTCATTCCTTTTTTCTACTTGAAAATTCTTTCCAAAATGAATAAATATATGAAGATTATTTTGTTCTTTTTTTTGATATAAAGGTTTATTATTTTGTATTTCCAATTTAGGTGTCTCCACATGCCATTTTGCCTGGGCTTTTCATTCTGAGGCTGAGGAAGAACTGATTAATAGGATTCCGGCAATTCAAAGAGGGGACCCTCAGTGGTCTGAATTAAGAGCTATGGGAATAGGGTGGTGGGTAAGGAATATTAACACACTTCGAAGATGCATTGAAAAGGTAACTTTACATCACTGGATTTTGGATTTATATTTAGTCTTTTCATAAAGGAAAGAGGATATTATCTTCCAGAAAACCTGTAGGGGGGGCTTAGTTTGTATATCTTCAGATCTTGAGAATTTTTTAAATAAATATTTTTGGAGATTCCAACTTGACTTTCAAAAAATGTTCATACAATATTACATTAATTGTTTCTTGTTATATACACTGAGTTTATAATATATCTATGGAATAGCAATATTATCTCTTAGTTGAAATGTGACCTATTTTAAGAAAATACAAAAATTTAAATTTAGAAAGTAAAACTTAGGTTCTTGTTCATTATTTATATTATGTAAAAGAATCTTTTTTTAAATATATATAAAGGATTCTCTCCATTACTAGTTTAGTTAGTAAAACTTCTTTGCACACTTCAAATACCATTCAATAAAAACAGTTGTGATTTATGGGTACTTGAATATATCATGGCAGCAAGTGAAATATGCTACAGATTTCTTTTTTTTTT
>NW_003852406.1:4281842-4282945 GCF_000181295.1 Otolemur garnettii | reverse complement strand
CCACAACGCCCGGCTATTTTTTGGTTGCAGCCGTCATTGTTGTTTGGCGAGTCCAGGCTGGGGATTCGAACCCGCCACCTTAGATGTATGTGGCTGGCGCCTTAGCCAGTTGAGCTACAGGCGCCGAGCCCAGATTTCTTAAAGATAGTTTTTAGGAAGTAGTTTTCTATTTTTTTCCATTTAGAAAAATTTCAATTTTGTTTATTAGTGGAAACTGAAAGTTCTTGGATGGTGCAGTTACCCTTTACTGAGCACCTACTGTGTAACATGTTTGGTGCCAACTGCTTTTCATAAATCATTTCATAAAATCTTATCAAGCCCAGATTATCATCTCCTTATTACACATGATGGAACTAAGACTTAAGAGAGGTTAAGTAATCAGCTTAAACTCCAGTCATTTCTAAATGTTAGATTTAGTTTGTGCTATTTTTATCTATCAGGGTTAGGAAAGTGGAATTCTTATTCATATTTTACTTTTAGCCTATTGAAATTCCCTGGAGTACAATCAGTGGTGTTATAATTGTGAAGCAGGCATCTGTTTCTCCCAAGGATGCAGAGACTCTTCCACCACTGTAGCTGGTCTTCTACCACTGTAGTTTCTAAATTTTAGTGTCAGAAGAATCACCTGGCAGACTTATTTAAAATGCATATTCCTCATCCCTGCTCAGAGGTTTTAATTTCTTAGGTTGGTGGTAGCCCTGAGGCTTATCTTAACTAACAACCTGTGATTCTAGTGTACCTTGTTCGTAGGTCACAGTTTGAGATATGAATATAAAAGTGTCATTTTTCTGCTACATGAAAGCAGCCAGCAAGATACCAGCATTTCCGTTCTCAAAATAGGCACAAATGTAAGAAGGAACTCTTTCCCACACCAAGAAATGTAGTTTCTGGTGTGTAGGGAAGGTTAATTGCTGTAGCATATAGATAATACAGTATCTACCTTGAGAATATTTTAAATAATTGTTTTTAATTGTTAGAATTCATTGACAGTATAAAGAGTTAGGTTAGAATTCATCGAGAGTGCAAAGAGTTAGGTTACGCTGATTGCATTTGTTAGGTAAAGTCCCTCTTATAATTATGTCCTGCTCCCAGGAGGTGTGCCA
>NW_003852406.1:4267939-4280755 GCF_000181295.1 Otolemur garnettii | reverse complement strand
CTGTCTCAAAAAAAAAAAAAAAAGAAAAGAAAAAAAAGAAAAGATGCAATCTGTATGCTGTTGTGTTCTAGACAATGTAATTACATAATAAGATTATTTGATAGTTCTTAAACTTACACAGAGTTGATTGGCTATGTATAAATTCACCAGCTTTGATTAGCTGGCTCAAAGAATGTTATCGGTTACTATACATGGAGAATTATGTGCTCATTAAAATGTTTTCTCAAGGAATCACTAAGAACTAAAATTTGTAGGCCCTTTAAAATAAAGAGGCTTCAACTTTATTTAATTACATGTCAGAAACAATGTGCTGCCATGTAATTAGAAGGATTAGAAGAATGTCCCCCATAATTGTCAAAAGCTTGATTAAAAAATGGCAGAAATGTATATTTTTTTAAAAAATGTTTAAAAATTAGTGGAGCATTTATTTATTTTTTTGAGACAGAATCTCACTCTGTTGCCCTCAGTAGAGAGCTGTGGCATCACAGCTCACAGCAACCTCCAACTCTTGGGCTTAAGCAATTCTCTTGCCTCAGCCTCCCCAGTAGCTGGGACTACAGGCACCTGTCACAACACCCAGCTATTTTTTGTTGCAGTTGTTTGTCATTGTTGGTGTATATGGCTGGCACCGTAACCACTGTGCTATGGGCACTGAGCCTGGAGCATTTATTTTTATCTGTAGTTTTAATAGTATATGCCTATACATGTGTATGTGTATAATTGATATTTATTCACAGATGTCTGTATCATTATTAGTTGAGAAAGCCTTCAGTTGTGAAATCATATACACCATGGATGCTAGTATTTCAGCTTTTATAAAACATTAAGTAATATAATATGTTATTTGTTGAATGTTAAATTTTTAAGAAAACTGTTTCATCTATTGAATATTCTGCCTTCTTTGAGGTTCCCTGTGTTAGTTTTATTCCTACTGAGTTCAGATCCCATTTCTCCCCCTTATGTATGTGACCTTGGGCAATTCTCTTAACCTTTCTGTCTCTGTCACCTCATGGCTTGTGATTCAGTAATGTAAATGAAAGATGCTTAGATTGGTGCCTAATACATGGTAAATAGTAAATGCAAGCTATTTTGTTATTTTTATTATTTTTATTATAATTACAGGCATGCAGTTTTCTCTAGGATCATATATTTTAAGTTACTAGAGACTGTGGAACAGAACTAACTTCCCCCTCTTCACAGTTTCTATTAGCCATAGAAGTAGGAGAGAAGCATTAATTGTTGATTAATTGATTGTTGATTATTTTGTTAAATAGTTAATTTGATATTTTCTTTGCCATTTAGGTTGCCAAAGCTTCTTTTCAAAGGAACAATGATGCGTTAGATGCTGCTTTATTCTACCTTTCGATGAAGAAGAAAGCAGTAGTGTGGGGTCTATTTCGGTAAGTTGCCTCAATTCTGAACATGATTTAATTATTGTGCTATGAATCAGAAATCTAATGCTTTTGAAAATAGTAAGGTATATGAGCTTCGTCACATCAGCGTCTTTGTGACTTGGTTCCTTTATCTGCAAAAAATGTATAAAATATCTTTTCAACTTGTAAATGGGATATTGGTAAGAAGTTGAGAAAAGTAAAAATATTCTTGTTTCCTGTTTATGTATACATAAGCATTATAAGCTTTTTTTAATTAGAAGAAGTAAAGAGAAACTAAATAACAAATATCTACCAGCCGAAGTTATTGTTTTTCTTATAGATGAATGTTTGAGATTTATTTTCTATTTTTATGCTTTCTATAAAGAATTAAAAATATTTCAAATTTTGTTTAACCACCAATATTTGTACTTGGGTTTATAGGTCACAGCATGATGAAAAAATGACAACGTTTTTCAGCCACAACTTTAATGAAGATAGGTGGCGTAAAGCTGCTTTGAAAAACGCTTTTTCTTTACTTGGAAAACAGCGCTTTGAACAATCTGCTGCTTTTTTCTTGCTAGCTGGTTCATTGAAAGATGCCATAGAGGTATAAATAAGAAAACATGCCATAAAATATTTGTAAGATGATTGAAACTTATGAAGGTGGTAGAGATTATGATTTTTTGTCATATATGAATACAGAATAACTATGGAAGTTACTGAACTTAAAATAGTGGCACTATTATAAATGAAAATACAAAGTTATGAGAGAAACATAAATGAAAATTTCATGGGTGGCTTGAGTTATTTCCTATGTAAATAGAAGGTCCTTTTATGTATATATGGAAATATAGTTGGAAATTAAGAACTCATATATAAATCCAAATATCATAAGTTGTATCTACTTTAAAAATGAATGTTATTAATTTAAACTGACCTAAGTCAGTTGTTTTATGCTTATTTTATAAATGATCTTTCTAGGCTTGAAGGTACTATGTTCTAGTCTCTTACTCCTCTTGTTCTTGCTTAATTTCCCATCAGTTATTTAGCTACTTTTCACTGTGTAAACCTTTGGACCCTCTCTCCCCCCATGGCAATATAAAGGGCAGATAATTTTAAGGTATTGGTGGGATTATTTCATATCTTTAAATAGTTATCATTAAGTAAGACAAGTATTTCTTAATATTTAAATTCGCAGGTGTGTCTTGAAAAAATGGAAGATATTCAGCTAGCCATGGTTATTGCCCGTTTATATGAATCAGAATTTGAGACGTCGTCCACTTATATATCCATCCTAAATCAGAAGATTTTGGGTTACCAAAAGGATGGCTCAGGATTCAGTTGCAGAAGATTACATCCTGATCCCTTCCTGCGTAGTCTTGCCTATTGGGTAATGAAAGACTACACTCGAGCCTTGGACACGTTACTGGAACAGATTCCAAAGGAGGAGGATGAACATCAAGGTGAGACATGTTGTGGGTTTCTCTTTTTCTTTTGTAAAGGAAGATAATTTATGAGCTAACATTCATTTAGGTTAAAAAAGTCATTACCCAATTTACTATTCAGCTTTGAGAAATTATCATCAAAATATTAAAAATTTTAAAGGAAGGGAAAGAAAAAGAAAAGTTTTAGAAGAAAAAAGTATCTGAAGCTGAGTGCTTTATAGCTCAAGCAGCTAGGACACCAGCCACATACACTGGAACTGGTGGGTTCAAATCCAGCCTGGGCTTGCCAAACAACAATGACAACTACAGCCACAAAATAGCCAGGCATTGTGGCAGGTGCCTGTATCCCTAGCTACTTGGGAGGCTGAGGCAAGAGAATTGCTTAAGCCTGAGAGTTTGAGGTTGCTATGAGCTGTGACACCACGGCACTCTACCCACGGTGACAGCTTAAGGCTCTGTCTCAAAAAATAAGAAAAAAAGTATCTGAGTTATCTAGATAATTTTAATAAGATATATACATTTTTATAGAGGGAAGGATCTGTTTATTTTCTAATGTTTTCCAGGTTAATATTTAAAAATTTGTTATAGAAAATTTCAAATATATATAAAATAAAGGACAATATAAAATCAGTGAATTCCTTACCCATCTTTAATAGTTAACTTATAACCGACCTTGGATCATGTATACTCCCACCTATTCTACCGTCCCAATGAAGCAAATTCTAACATATCATTTTACTTCTAAATATTTCAATATCTATCTCTATAAAATAAGTTTTTAAAAACATGGTGTACAGGGTGGCCCCTGTGGCTCAAAGGAGTAGGGCACTGGCCCCATATGCTGGAGGTGGCGGGTTCAAACCCAGCCCGGCCAAAAATAAAATAAAATAAAATTAAAACATGGTGTACAGCTAGCTGATCACAACTTGTTAACAGATTTGTTTGTTCTTTCTCTGCTCCTGCTGTTTCACTTGACTAGCCTAAAAAAAAAAATCACATATCATTATAACAAAATTTTATTGGTCATCATCAAATACACTGTCATTCAAATTTCCTGGGTGGTCTTGTAAAATCTTATACAATTGGTCTGTTTGTACTAGGATCTAAGTATTGTGATTGGTTAAGGTGTCTCCCTTGTCCACTTTAATCCATAGGTTCCTTTTTCTTTTTTTCTCTCCTTGCAATTTATTGAAGAAGTCAGGTGGTTTGTCCTGTAGTTTCCTGCATTTTGGATTTTGCTGATTGTGTCCCTGTTGTTTAGCATGTTTAACATGTTCATTTTTTCCTGTGTTCTCTGTATTTCCTATAAACCAGTAATTAAGATTCTAGAGTCTCCTATCACATTTTCTTGCAGAGACCCTTTATAGTAATGTGGCGTATTTGAAGGGATTCATAATGTTGAGTTGTTTTGCTTTTGTAGTATTAGCCATCAGTGATCACTACCTAGTTACTTTGTTAGTGTTTGTAAAATAATAGCACTCTAATTATGTCATCCTGTCCTTCCTTTATGAGCTGGACTATGTTTCTAGAGGGCAGTTTCTCTTAGTGCCTGTTTGATTACTCTGTAGTCCAGCCATCTGAATAGTAAAGGAAGCATAAATGCTTGATTCTTTTTCTTTATTTACTAGTTTTCAAAATAATGGGCTGGTGCCCTGGCATCCTATAAAGGTGACCAATTAATTAGCTTTTTATTTTTAAAGGTTATTTAGAGTTCACAAATTTAGATAGATTTGTGTTTGAATCTTTTACAGTTTGTTTTTATGGATGCTTATATCATCCCATCTGATGTGGGAGCTCTTCAAGTTCCTGAATCCTTCTTTGCCTTATTTCTTGATTGCAAAATGTTTCAGGCTGATCTTGTACATTTCCTGCCCCAGACCTGGAAATGACCATTCCTCCAAAGGCTGCTTGTATTCATTTGGTCATCATTTCTAGGCTATTTCAATAATGGAACTAGGAAATTAGTTTTTCCTAAGAATTTAGAAGTTTACACTGAAATTTCTAATTCATGTGTAGAGTTCTTCTTAGATTTCAGATTTTTTTTTTATTAAATAATAGTTGTGTACATTAATACTATTATGAGGTACAGTGTGTTGTTTCCATATACAATTTGAAATACTTTCATCCAATTGGCCAACATAGCCTTCATGTCATTCTCATAGTTGTTGTTAAGACATTTATATTCCATATTTAGAAAGATTCACGTGTACCCTTATAGGATAAATCATAGGTGTGATCCCAGCAATCACCCTCCCTCCACCTGTCCTCCGCCTTCCCCTCCCCTCCCTCTCCCCTTTCCCCATATTCTTAGGCTAAAATTGGTTTATAGCTTTCCTATGTTAGCTAAAAATTAGTTTCATAATAGGGTTGAGTACATTGGATACTTTTTCTTCCATTCTTGAGATACTTTGCTAAGAAGAATATTTTCCAGCTCCATCCATGTAAACATGAAGGAGGTAAAGACTCCATCTTTCTTTAGGACTGCATAGTATTCCGTGGTGTACATATACCACAGTTTGTTGATCCATTCATGGGTCGATAGGCACTTGGGCTTCTTCCATAACCTAGCAATTAGGATGATTTCAGATTTTTGTCTTACTATGAAAGGCTTAGATTCTCATACCATCAGCATACCATTTTTGTCTTATAATGAAAGGCTTAGATCCTCATACCATTAGCATATTATTTGCTACTGATATGCATATAATAGTTTCAGGATAATAATACAAATATTTTTCCTACTGAGATGATTACTGAGAACATGATTAAGCTTTTTGGCGGGGCAGGTTTTTTTAAAATGATATATTTCACTAAGGATGTATAGTCAAATTACTTGTTTTAAAGTCACTTTTCGTAGTTCATCCCATAGTTCAACCATAGTTGGTTATGCTACCAACCTGATACACAGATATATTTTTCTGTCACTTTTTGTGAAGTACTTTTTAAAATTTAATTTTCTTTTAAAGTAATATGAATGTTGACATGGTTTAAAATAAAATATATAAAGCCAAGGTATTTTCAGAGAAATCTAGCTTCTTTCCCTGTTTTACTCTTCCTTATTAGTGAACCAAATGTTTTTGTTTTCCTTTCATTTAAAAAAGATAAGCAAGTTTGCATGAATGTGTGTATTTGTATCCCTTCTCTACTTTCTTAGTCTATTGTGGGGAGCGCCTGTGGCTCAGTGGGTGGGACACTGGCCCCATATACTGAGAGTGGCGGGTTTAAACCTGGCCCTGGCCAAATTGCAACAAAAAAATAGCTGATTGTGGTGGGCGCCTGTAGTCCCAGCTACTTGGGAGGTTGAGGCAAGAGAATCGCCTAAACCCAGGAGGTGGAGGTTGCTGTGAACTGTGATGCTACGGCACTCTACCAAGGGCAATAAAGTGAAACTCTGTCTCTAAAAAGAAAAAAAAAGGTAGTCTACTGTAAGAAGTGATTCTCACACTGTAGAGCAGTGGTTCTCAACTTTCCTAATGCTGCAATCCTTTTATACAGTTCCTCATGTTGTGGCGACCCCAAAACATAAAATTATTTTTGTTGCTACTTCATAACTGTATTTTTGCTAGTTATGAATTGTAATGTAAATATCTGGTATTCAGGATGTATTTAGGCAACTCCTGTGAAAGGGTCATTCACCCTCCAAAGGGGACACAACCCACAGGTTGAGAACTGCTGCTATAGAGCGATGTCCAGGATATATCACTGAGGTTTGTTTAATGTATCCTGGACATCGCTCTGTAGTGATGGGAATCCCATCCCATCCCATCCCAAATGCAGATTGGGATTTAAAAAAATTTCAGCTGTATAGTTTGAATGATTGTATGGATATATGACAGTTTAACCTATCCTAAGTTAATATTTGTATTTCCTTTATTTTTACAAAATGCTGATATTTTATTCTTTTGTAATGTAAATACAGATTAATGCAGTTCTTTCTCATCTGTTTGATTTCCGTAGTTATCAAATCTTGTAACCCAGTGGTGTTTAGTTTTTACAACTATCTTCGAACTCATCCTTTGCTTATTCGAAGAAATCTTGCCTCACCTGAAGGAACTTTGGCAACCTTGGGTCTTAAAACTGAGAAAAACTTTGTTGATAAAATTAACCTCATAGAAAGAAAATTATTCTTTACCACTGCAAATGCTCATTTTAAAGTTGGATGCCCTGTCTTAGCCTTGGAGGTGCTCTCCAAAATTCCAAAAGTAACCAAAACATCTGCCTTACCTGCAAAAAAAGATCAGCCTGACCTCATTTCTAAAAAGATGGGTGATACGTCCTTACAATCAAAATCTCTGAGCAATGGCAATGGCAATGGAAGTTCTGGTATTGATTGGTCAAATGTAACTTCGTCGCAGTATGACTGGAGTCAGCCAATAGTAAAAGTTGATGAGGAACCTCTTAATCTTGATTGGGGTGAAGATCACGATAGTGCCTTAGATGAAGAGGAAGAAGATACTGTTGGCTTACTAATGAAAAGTACAGATGGTAGGAAAAAAGATGGACAGGAAGATCAGAAGGCTCCAGACCCTAATATGTTATTGACCCCTCAGGAAGAGGATTGCCTTGAAGGTGATACTGAAGTTGATGTGATTGCTGAACAACTAAAATTCAGAGCTTGTTTAAAGATTCTTATGACTGAATTAAGAACATTGGCTACTGGTTATGAAGTAGATGGAGGAAAACTTAGATTTCAACTCTATAACTGGCTTGAAAAGGAAATTGCTGCCTTGCATGAGATATGTAATCATGAATCAGTTATTAAAGAATATTCCAGTAAAACATATTCCAAAGTGGAGAGTGATCTCCTAGATCATGAAGAAGTGTTGGACAAACCAGACATTGGCTCTTATGAGCGTCACCAAATAGAGAGACGAAGATTGCAGGCTAAGAGAGAGCACGCAGAAAGACGGAAGTTGTGGTTGCAGAAAAACCAAGATCTCCTGAGAGTGTTTCTTAGTTATTGCAGCCTTCACGGGGCCCAAGGTGGTGGTTTGGCCTCAGTAAGAATGGAACTCAAATTTTTACTGCAAGAATCACAACAGGTAGGAATACCACTTTTGTTTTCAATCTTGGTTATTTCAGTTATAGCTGTAAAGTTCTTTTACTAGTTAATCTAAATATGTTCCTGTTGTCTGTGTGAGTCTTCTTAGACTAAAGTGTTGATGATTATGAGTAGACCCCCAAAGCTTGAGAGCATACTTGGGTTATACACATCTTTGTATCTTCTGCAGCCAGCAGAGTACCTGGTAACTGCTGGGTGCTCAGTAAATCTTTGTAAAATGAATGAATAGGTAATTGAACATATTGCTTTCATGTAAGTATTTATCATCAGTATTTTTACTTTGGTCTTTTTCTCCTTCATTTTGAACTATTTTGAAAAATATAATTCATTGTCTCCTGCAGGAAACCACAGTAAAGCAGCTCCAGTCTCCATTACCATTGCCTACCACTCTACCTCTGCTTTCAGCAAGTATTGCTTCGACAAAAACAGTCATAGCTAATCCTGTGTTGTACTTAAATAATCACATCCATGATATACTGTATACTATTGTTCATATGAAAACACCACCTCATCCCAGTATTGAAGACGTGAAGGTAATACAAAGTTTATAACCATTTGTTATTGTACGCACTGAGAAGGTAAATATGTTATACTTGTCTTCTAATTTGAACTTAGAGGAAATATTTAAAAGTGCTCTTCTGTGCTACTTTTCTCATTCTTGATGAGTTAGTTCAAGACTATTTGTCCGATGAGTGTAATTTAAAAATCCGCATTCTTCTTATTTTGGAAAAAGTTCCTGTCTTCCTTTAAGATAGGTAAATACTTTTTTGGTAATAAAACTAATTTTCTAGACAGTATTCTTGCCTCTTAATTTTCACATAGGTCTTCTTTTCTCCTTAAATAAAACATTAAGTTAGAAATATTTATGAATACTTGTTTATGTGCCAAGATATTATCAAGATATAAGTTGGGGAGTACTCTGGAGGGAATCATGATTGTTTAGAAATGGTCCCAGAGAAAGTATCCTTTTTACTGTTTCCTTGGCAATTGTGTTTATTAGAGGCTGTGCAATAGTTAGAGGCAATCAGAGTTTTGGCAGAGTTAACATCCAAAATTAAACCTATACCCTATGCTGAGTTATAAAAAAGTGCTAGCTTGCTAGAAGCCCTAGGGAGCTTGGCAGGCTCTGGGGTGTTGATCAGATTTCTACATGCCAGCCTGAGTGTAGCTGGCGCTACACTTTTTCCAATTCTAGTGTCTGGGGCACATTTCAGGTCCCCAGTATACTTATTTTTTATTAGTTTTGTTTGACAGGCAAGTTTAATCTCTGGTAGTACATTCTGAAGGCCTGGTCACATTAGCCTCTTAGGGACTTCTAATCCATAGCGTGAATTAATCTATATTAGTATTTTACGTGTGATTTACTGGTGACATCAACCTAGACTTCTATCTATATAAATTTATGCTTCTAATCCATAGCATGGATTAATCTATATCAGTATTTTAACAAAGATTACTTAAATTGTTTCTTAGGTGAATATGGGTATGTAGGAAAGGCATAAGATGCATATAAATTCTAAGTAAACATTTCTGGTTCCTAGAAATTTAGATAAGACTTTGAAAGAGTAATCTGGATAAGGCTTCCAAAGAACATGAAACTATTTGTAAAGTGCTTGCAAATTTTAAGATTTTATGAGTCTCAAAATGTTGATTCAGTATGGCACTTTTGAATGTGGTTTTTGTGTTATGTGAATAAATTACAAACTTTTAAAGTATTAATACAATAAAAACAGTTGTTCCAGAGCTTCATTAAGTTTCTAAAACTTAGAAATTCTAAAACTATCCCCTTCTCAATGAATACCAAGTAATTACTTTCTGGAAAATCAGCCATTTCACACAGTGATTGATATATTTACTAATAAATTTAAGTCATTCCTATTGCTAAGTTTTTATTTTCATCAAGAAGAAGTACATGAGGTGAGCTTAAATGAAAGCTCTGAAAATTCTACATTTATTTTGTTTCTGCTTTTTAAAAAATGTTATTGGCTCGATGCCTGTACCTCAACAGCTAGGGCACCAGCCAGATACACCAGGGATGGTAGGTTCGAACCCAGCCCAGGCTTGCCAAACAATAATGGCCACTGCAACAAAAAAATAGCTGGGTGTTGTGGCAGGTGCCTGTAGTCCCAACTACTTGGGAGGCTGAGGCAAGGGAATCACTTAAGCCCAAGAGTTTGAGGTTGCTGTGAACTGTGATGTCACAGCACTTGACCAAGAACGATATAGTGAGACTCTGTCTCAAAAAATAAATAAATAAACAAAAATAAAAAAATACTATTAAAGCTGATCATTAGTAGGATAGCGCAATACCTAGTAATATCCACATAGCACTTTGCTCAAGGCCTGGTAAGTGGCAAGCTCACAGTAAGTAAATATTGATATAGCTGTGTCTGAAACAATGAGCTTTGTTGTGGGCATGCGAATAAATGTGGCTGAAAGTTATTTTAGAAGTTTAGAAAGCAGAGTTAGTAGTCTCATAGAATTCAGTCTTATTTAAAACATTGCTAGTTTCCTGGATATTTTATTATTTTTAAGATATTGCTGTTGTGTAGAAATGTTAGTATAAAATGTAATTGTGGCTGTTTTGGTTTTAGGTGCACACACTTCATTCACTAGCAGCATCACTTTCTGCATCAATTTACCAAGCATTATGTGACAGTCATAGCTACAGGTAAAAAAAACAAAAACAAAAAATCCCAAATAGTATTAATACAATAAAAACAACTGTTCCAGAGCTTCATTAAGTTTCTGTGTCCTAGGGACTGAAAAATCCCCAAACATGACTGCCATGTATATTTTAATAGATGACAGAGGATCAGAAATAAAATAGTTATTTGTTTAGTTGTCACCTAGTAACAATAGAGAAATATAGAAAGCAACAAATAGTAAATGTAAATTATCATCATTGCCATCTTTTTTGTTTTCAAGGAAGAAGTTTACTGTCCAAAATAATTCATAGTATGGTATTTCCTAATGTTTTTTCCCTTAGGAACTATTTCTGTTTGCAGTGGATTAGCTTGTATTTGTTTTACTGGTTTTCAGTTGAAGGAAAAAATACTTTAGAAAAATGAAAAAGTAAAAAAAAAGAAGATGAGAAAAAGAAAAGTGAAAAAAAATTTCCTAAATTGAATTATTAAAATTAATTTTACCTAACCATTCACAGATGATATAAAAGTCTTTGGAAGTGATATGAATTAGAAGTAATGGTATGAAATTTTCTCAATGTCAAATTACTTGTATCAGTCTGTACTTTGCATTTTAATGGCTAGGGCAATATGAGCATAAGATAATGAATCACTTGGAAAGGTAACCTAGATTTAAATGAAATATAAAATTTATGTTAAATGGATAAATTTTGTAGTCTTTTGTGGGGACATTTGATATTGAATAAGGAATTACTGCCTCAGAATGGCCTGTATTCTGATTTTAACCTAATTGGGCCATATCTAAATAACTCTAAAGATTAGAAATGTAAATAAGGAAAAACAAGTTGATTTTGTTAACTGTTGTCGTCTAAATGATCAAAGACAACTTGATTATCAGTCAGTGGTTAAAATGGCACTAAATGAGAGTCTAAATGTGTTGTTTTTAAACGTGTTTTTTTTCCAGTTTTTAGTCTATGATTTACTTTGAAAGGTGACTTAGCTTTACTTTCTGCTTTTATATTTTCCCCAACTTCACAAAGACAGCCATTATAAGGAGGGAAGTAAATAGTAAGGGACATTTGACTTTAGGTTTAGATGTTTCTAAAATATGGCTGTCCAGGTTTTAGTTCATTTTTTAATTTAGAGTTAAGCTTACACAGCTTTGTGCAGAACTAAGAAACAAAGGAAACTAGTACCCTCAAACAGTCTGCCTACCGTAGCCTAATATCAACAATAGTCTCCCCACCTCAGATTTTCAAAAAAAACCAAAATATAAATGTATGTAAATAGAAAAGATTTTAAAGTGTTAAGTGGCATCTGGAAACAATTTTAAATAACTAAATGCCATCTGTCCAACATAGTAAAACTTGGTATTTTGTTTTTAAAAACTATCAACAAACATTTATAACTATTTTTAATAGCTTTCTAAAATAAATTTTTATTAGAACAGTGTTTCATTTTTAAGAATATTTTTAAAATCATCTAAAATAGATGATGTACGTGAAGTGCAATTATTACCTCTCTTAGGATAATAAATAACTGATCCTGTTTGTTTCAGCAGTCAAGCAGAAGGAAATCAGTTTACAGGAATGGCTTACCAAGGACTTCTTTTAAGTGATCGCCGGAGACTAAGGACAGAAAGCATCGAAGAACATGCAACACCAAACTCATCTCCGGCTCAATGGCCTGGTGAGAATTTGATTTTTTTTTCCAGTCTTCTATTTGGTGTCAATTCCTTTTTAAAAAGCTAATGCCTGCTTTTCTAATTGTTGCGATTTGTGGATTTGATGAATGGCTTTTTATTTGTTTGTTTTTGATGGTGGTTTCTGCTATAGATTAGGAATTCTTAAGTACTATAATATTATCTGAAGACTCAGAAAGTTAAGGCTTCAAAAACTAACTTTCTTGACCAGCATAAAAAAAGCAAGGTCTTAACATTCTTCCTAAGGGTGAGCATGTCATCTCTTTCTTATCCTCAGAAACTCTGAATTAGAGTCTGCAGTATCACATAGTTGTACGGATATATCAGAGAAAGTACAGTTGATCTCAAGATGGTTAGTTTGTCTACTAAGATAGGAATGGCCGTTCTGTGGTACATGTATCATGCTGTCTGTGAGGCCTTCTTGCCCTCTGGTCACCTGTCTTTCTCATTCTCCACTTCAGTTAATTCAAACTTTCTCCACTCCTTTTAGTACCCTAAGTGTGTATTTAAAATTGGTTTAAGCATGAGTTTCTGTGAGTATACTGTTTTTATCTTAATTTCACATTTTGTTTTTGTTTTTTTTTTTTTT